>NC_080700.1:9299410-9602441 GCF_030445035.2 Dasypus novemcinctus | reverse complement strand
GGCCATGACCATAACTCCCATGGGTCTCTTTAGCCCTCAAAGGAACCAATATCTGGGGGTTGTATCTGCTTTATCTGTCTCTCTGACTCTGCTCAGTTGTGCATGAGGGCAAACCTTCTGCCAGCCTCCAGACTCTTTTTTAGAAACTCGTAGCCATATAAACTCATTTCTCCTTTCCATTTCCCCCTTACTTTAGGTCAAACAGCATTTTAAAGTCATGGTATTTTATGTAGACATGGATATTCTGCTGATCCGCATTGAACCTTCCGTATAAGGTCATTTTCCAGTTGCATCATCAGTTGGTAGTTGATAGTGGTCCCTCGTTGCCAGGGAGGCTCATCCCCGGGTGTCATGTCCCACGCTGGGGGGAAGGCACTGCATTTACATGCTGAGTTTGGCTTCGAGACTGGCCACATTTGAGTAACATGAAGGCTGACAGAAGGAAATTCCCAGGCACAAAGTTGCTCTAGGCCTTGTTATTATTTTGGGTTTATCAGCTCACAAGCATAGTCATTAGTATCAGGGGCTCACTGTTGAACCCTCACTCCCTCCCGGTCCCCACCACTGTACCTGGGAGACTGTCGCTGCTCCCCTAGGGACCACGACAGAGCACCAGTGGCTGGGAACCCAGTACCCCCCCTACTGTGGTTTTTAATTGTTGCCACTATGAGTATATCCAAACATTACCATGCACCCTGGACATATGTTCTGTACAGCTCCCTGTCAGTCATATATCATCTGTCATTGGTATCCCATACCAGTATCCCTCCATTGCCATTGTTGAAACACTCTGTGATCCAGAACTCCCCGAAATTTGAAGCCCATGAGTTTTATGGTCCTTTCTCTAATATTTAGGTATTTGATTTTGTATTGCATGTGTTACAGGGATTCTCTTTTATTCATGTATATGGAAACCCAGTTCTCACAGAAGCATTTGTTAAAGAGACTATTCTTTCCCACTTGAGCTGACATAGTGTCCTTTTCAAATGTCAGTTGTCCATAAAAGTAAGGGTAGATTACTTAACTCTAAATTCAGTTCCATTGGTCAATATGTCTATTTTTGTGCCAATGCAATACAGGATTGAAGAATTTAACTTTGTGATATGATTTTAAATAAGGTAGTATGAGAACAACAACCTATGTTGTTCTTCTTCAAGAACTTTTTGGCTATCTTGGGCCACTTACCCTCCAAATAAATTGGATAACTGGCTTTTCAATTTCTGAAAAAAAATGCTCTTGGAATTTTTGTTTTGATTGCATTTAATTTGTAAATGAATTTGGGTAAAATTGACATCTTAAAGATATTTAGTCTTCTTATCATTGAACATGAAATGCCATTTCATTAATTTATGTATTCTTTGATTTTTTTTTAGCAATATTGTGTAGTTTTCTGTGTACAAGTCCATTATATCTTTAGTTAAGTTTTTTCCTAGGTATTTGATTTTTTTAGTCGCTATTATAAATGGAATATTTTTCTTGAATTTCTCCTTAGAGTGTTTTCATTTCTAATGTAAAAAATCACTACTGATCTTTGCATGGTGAACTTATATCCCTCCAATCTGCTGAACTCATTTATAGTCCTATTACCTTTGTTGTTGATTTTTCAGAACTCTGTATATATATACTGCCAAATCATCTGCAAATAAATTTTTACTTCCTCCTTTCCAATTTGGATGCTTTTAAAATTCTTGTCAAATTGCTTTAATTAGAATTTCTAACAGAATTTTGAATAGGAGTGGTGTCAATGGGCATTAGTTGCTATTGTAAATTGAATTTTTCCCTGATTTCCTCCTCAGATTGTTCAATACAAGTGTACAGAAACATTATTCATTTTTTCATATTGACCTATCCTGCCACTTTGTTGAACTCGTTTATTAGTTCAAGTAGCTTTGTCATAGACATTTCAGAATTTCCTAAATTTAGGGTCATGTCAGCAGTTTTACTTCCTCTTTTCCTGTTTAGATCCCTTTTTTCCTTGTATAACTTCTAGTATGTTGTATAAACAATGGTTACAGTGGGCCTCCTTTTCTTCTTCCAGATCTTAGAGGTAAAGATTTTAGCCTTTAACCATTGAGTACAGCGTTAGCTATGGGTTTTTCATATATGCCCTTTATCATTGTGGAAGCTTCCTTCTATTTCTAACTTTTGCAGTACTTTTGTCATGAAAGATTTTGAATTTTGTTGAATGCCATTTCTGCATCAAAAGACATGATAATGTAATTTTTCTCTTTGATATATTAATGTGGCATATTACATTTGATGATTTTCTTATATTGACTCATGCTCACATACCTAGAATAAAACCACTTGATCATGGTTTATAATTTGTTTAATGTATTGATGGATTTGATTTGCAAGTATTTTTTGAAGATTTTTGCTTCTAAGTTCATTAGTGGGACTGGTCTGCAATTTTTTTTGTAGACTATTAATGTGGTTATGATGGATACAGGCCATGTTGAAGTCCATGAACGTTTATAAAATAGTATGGCCCAAAATGTAATCCATAAGGTATATAATTTACCATGGTTAGTTGCTATATTTCAATACTTGTACATCAGTTGTGACAAACATACATCCATGCATCAAGTGCTATTAATAGGGAAAGAGTGGAAAGGGGAGGATGTTGCTATATGGGAGTTCCCTATATTCAGTACATGACTTTTCTGTAAGCTAAAACTTCTTTGAGGACAAAATGAAAAAAAATAAAACCTAAGACATTGGGGGAATATAAACTGAAGATAATGTCACTGTACATATAGGACAACAGAAAGGCAAAATGTCAAAAAAAAATTTTTCTTTATTTTTTATTATACCAACTTTTTATTTTTTAATTTTTTGCCTTTTATTTTGTATTTCTTAAATGATCATTATTATCTCATTTTCTTATTAATTGTATTTGATTATTTATTGAATTAATTTTTAAAGAAGTTTTGGATCACAAAATGGTTACAACTGTGACAGGGGAGGATCTTGGGGCATGGTGTCAGTGATGGGTGACAAATGGGAGGAAACTCACCTGGGTATTCATATAAGACATATGCATGAGTTCAAATATTCATGGAACATTATCATGATTGGGGGATATTCACACAATAACTGAAAGAATATCAAATTCCCATCCTGAGGAACTCTGTCACATTCTGTAATGGGACAGCAAGATTCTCCTGAGTAAGGGGCAGTGATTAGTGAAGTAGGATGGTCCATTGAGGTGTGCTTGATACTGATGACTGTACATATGAACCTGTACTCTTGAAATGAAAACTTAGTCTAGTATTATAGGGAGTTTAAAAGTTGCATCTTGGGAGCCACCTCATTGCTCAAATGTGGCATCTCTCTGAGCTGAACTCAGCATAAAAATACATTACCTTGCCCCCAGTGTGAGACATGAGACATGACTCCCAGGGATGAGCCTCCCTGGTACTGAGGGATTACTACCAAGAACCAACTAGCAATGCATCTGGAAAAAGAACTTGACCAAAAGAAAAATGAGTTTATATGACCAAGAGTCTTCAAAGTGAGTCAGGAGATCATTCCAGAGGTTATGCTCATGCATATCTCAGCAGGATCTCTTTGACTGCCAAGTAGATACTACCCAAAAGAGTGGGGGCTTCTAAGGGCTCTGGAGATATCCAGACACTATAGTCAGGGCAGGTAGCTCAGGTGTCTGGTGCTTTGCCAGTGTGCCCTAATTTTGAATTTATCCTCCCCAAACTGACAGAGTTGGTCTCAGTGGTGGTTTTCATAGTATGGCTCTTCTGTTCTATTTGAACCTATAACAAGTACTAGAGTTGGTAGGTGTATGTCCAAGACACTTAATTCTTTGGGCTATGTGCCAGCTGGGCCCTGAATCTCAATGGAGTTGCAACTCCTATTCTCATTGTTCTCCCCCAAGACAAGAAACATGGAGGTGATGATGGACAACTACCATACCAAGGGTCCCAAAGAGTCACAACTGTAAGCAAGAGAGTCCCATTCATTGGCTTTATGGAATCACAGCCAACTCTTACTTGCAGGTGGAGCATGCCTCACCATCCCAGAGTCTTCAGGATTGGGGAATGAAATATGAACTAAAGTCAACTTACAAGTATTCTATGACAGACTTACCATTATTCTAGCAATGTAAGTAATCATATCATTGATGTAGAATCTCCATGCAAGGTTCTGAAGGCAGGGAGAGGGAAAATCAGGTGTAATACTGGGACATTTTGGGGACTTAGGAATTGTTCTGAATGGCATTGCAAAGATAGGTACAGAACATTATATATCCTGCCATAACCTACAGAGTGGAGTGGGAGAGAGTGCAAACTACAATGTAAACTATAATCCATGCTTAATGGCAATGGTCCAAAAGGTATACATCAATTGCAATAAATACACCTCACTAATGAGGATGTTGTTAATGTGGGAAAATGTTGGAGATATAGGGATCAGGGCATATGGGAATCCCCTATATTTTTATGTGATATTCATTTAATCTAATATCTTAAAAAAAACAATAAAAAGTAAAAAGTAAAGAATGAATATGCACACAAGGGAAAAAAAGATAATATCAATGTGACTCTGGTATTGTGGTGATGCTGACTGTATAGAATGAGTTAGAGAAGGTTCCTTCCTCTTCAATATTTTGGAAGAGTTTGAGTAAAATTGGTATTAGTTCTTTGAATGAGTGGTAGAATTCACTTGTGAATCAATCTGGCCCAGGACATTGTTTGATGGGCATTTATCTGATGACTTTCAATCTCATTACTTTTGATTGATCTGTTAAGGTCTTCTGTTTCGTCTTTTGTCAGTGTAAGTTGATCGTGTGTTTCTAGAAATTTGTGCATTTCATCTAATTTGTCCATCTTGTTGGCTTGCAGTATTTCATGGCATTCTTTTTTATCTTTATTATTCCTGTGGAGTAAGTAAGGATGGTCCTGTCTCATTTCTGATTTGATATATTTGCATTTCTTTTTTGCTTTGTTATTTTAGGTAATTGTCAGTTTTATTAATCTCAGAAAACTAGTTTTTTTAATTGTCAATCTAATTTAATTCTGCTCTAATCTTTGTTATTTATGTCCTTCTGTTTTGGGTTTAGTTTGCTGTTCTTTTTCTAATTTCTGTAAATGTGAAGTTAGTTCCTTTATTTTAGCTCTTTCTTATTTTTACGTAGCCATTTTTAACTATCAGTTTCCCTATCAGTGTTGCCTTTGCTGCATCCCAAAAGACTTCATATGCTGTGTTATCATTTTCATTTACTTAGTGGTATTTAAATTTTTCCTTTCAATTTCCTCCTTTACCCGCTGATTATTTAAGATTTTGATTTCCACATATTTGTGAATTTTCCAGCTCTCTGCCGATTATTGATTTACAGCTTCATTCCATTGTTGTCTGAGAAAGTACTTTGTATAATTCCAATCTTCCTAAATTCGCTGATACTTTTTTTACAACCTAATATGCTGTTTATCCTGGGGAATGACCTTTGAGTGCATGAGAAGAATGTATATCCTGCTTTTGTGGGTGCATTTTTCTCTATATGTCTATCAAGTCTAATTTTTAAAAATGGATTATGGAAGAATTTTTTGCTTTACTGATCACCTTTCTATATGGTCTGCTATTGATAACAATGGTGTATGCCCAGGTTTTATTTCATGTATTTTGGGACACCCTGGTTATATAAATAAATATTTATGATTGGTTATTCTTCTTGATAGATTATCCTTTTTATTAAAATATGGTGCCCTTGGCAATATATTGGGCTTCACTTTTCAGGAAGTTTTGGATCACAGAGAGGTTCAACAATTTCAGTGGAGGAATACTGGTGTGGGATGTTATTGACAGGGGACATATGGTTGACAGGGAGTTCTACAGGGTATATATCCAGGGTACATAAAAATGTTTGGATATTTTCATAGTGGAAACAATTAAAAACAACAACTGAGGGAGTGCTGAGTTCCTAGCCAGGGGAGCTCTATCACAGTCCCTAAAGGAAGAGCAACAATCTCCCAAGTGCAATGGCAAAGACCAAAAAGGAATGAAGGTTCAACAATGAGCCCCTGATACTAATGACTATGCTTGTGAGCCTGTGCACCTGAAATAAGAACAAGGCCTAGAGCAGCAGTGTGCCTAAGAGTTCCCTCATGAGAGCCTCCATGTTGCTCAAATGTGGCCAGTCTCGGAGCCAAACTCAGCATGTAAATGCAATGCCTTCCCCCCAGCATAGGACATGACTCCCAAGGATGAGCCTCCCTGGTGCTGAGGGATCACTACCAAGTACCAGCTGATGACATTACTAGAAAATGACCTTGAATAAAAGGTTCAACTCAGACCAGCAGAACATCCCTGTCTACATATAATAACAGGAGTTAAAAATGCTTTTTGACCTAAATCAAGGGGGAAATGGAAAAGATAAATGAGTTTATATGGCTATGAGTCTCTAAAAAAGAGTCAGGAGGTTATCAGAGGGGTTGCCCTTATGCACACCTCAGCAGAGTCTCAGAGACAGATAAAGTAGATACAACCCCAGGTATTGGTTCTTCTGAGGGCTAAAGAGACCCACAGGTTTTATGGTCATGGCAGATGGAGTTCAGTGCCATGTCAGTTGGCCCTTCCTTGGAGTTGGTGTTTCTGTGTGATGGAGCTGGACTCAGATGTGATCTCTTTTCACAAGCCTTTCCTGTTACTTTACCAGAATTGTAGTTGGTGCTGGGGTTTAAGATATATCTAAGGGATCTGAATCTCTGGACTGATCATATGATAGCCAGGCCCTGAGCCTCAACAGACTTCAGCTCCTACACTCTGCTTTATTGGACTTGCCCCACTCAGCTAACATGGAGTTGAATGTCAACCACCACACCATGGAGCCAAGAGTGCCTGCAACTGAAAGCAGGAGGATTGCATCCAGCATCCATGTGGAATCTAAGCCCCCTCTTGGCATAGATGTGGAATGGACACAGCCAATCCAAGGTCCACAGGATGGAGGAATAGAATATGGATTAGAGTGGACTTACTGATATTCTGTTCATGAACTATTGTGGTTAGTAATTGAAGAAAATGTGGCATTGGTGTGGAAAATGTGGCCATGGTGGCTGCTGGGTGAGGGGAATGGGAGGAAGAGATGGGATGTGGAGGCGTTTTTGGGACTTGGAGTTGTCCTGGGTGGTGCTGCAGGGGCAATTACTGGACATTGTAGATCCTCCCTTATCCCCCTGGATAGAACGAGGGAGAGTGTGGGCTATGATGTGGACCATTAACCATGAGGTGCAGCGATGCTCAGAGATGTATTCACCAAATGCAATGAATGTGTCATGATTATGGGGGAGAATGTTACTGTGGGGGGAGTAGTGGGGGGAGGGGGGTGGGGGTACAATGAGACCTCATATTTTTTTAATGTAATATTTTTAAAAATGAATTAAAAATAAATATAAAAAAATAAAATAAAATAAAATATGGTGCCCTTCTTTTGTTTCTTCTTTGCATTTACAGTTTATTTCTTCTGATATTGTTATTTCTACACCAACTCTTTTGGTTACTGATTGCATGGAAAATTTTTTTACAACCTTTCAGTAGCAACATGTTGTGTCTTTGGGTCTAAGGTAATTCTCTTATAGGCAGTAATAGATTCTATTTTTTCCTCCATTCTGCCAAGTTTTGTCTCTTAAATGGGGGATTTAATCCCTTGACATTCAATTATATAATAACAAGGGAATACTTACTTCAACCATTTTATCTTTAGGCTTGTACATATAATGCTATATATTTGAATTTTTTAAACCCTTTTAGTTACCCTTACTAATAGTCCTTCTTTCTACACTCTTCTCCAAACCTCTCTTTTCTCTTTGAACTGGCAAAATTTCCTTTAGTGTTCCTTGAAGGAGAAGAATCTTGTTGACAAATTCTCTTGATTTCTCTTTATCTGTGAAAATTTTAAATTCTTTTTCTTCTTCTTTTTAATTTTTAGAAGGCACCAGAGATTGAACTCAAAACCTTGTGCATGGGAAACAGGCACTCAAACACTTGAGCTACATCTACTGTCTCTCTCCATTTTTTAAATTTTAGTATATTTTTATTGAAGTATATCATTCATATATGAGCATACATAAAAAATAAGTGAATAGCAAAAGTTGTGGACTTACAAAATAAACATGCATGACATGACATAGTGGTCCCATACATCGCCCCTCTACCATTTATTACAATTGCATTGTTTTGAAACATTTACTACAAACTACATACGAAAATCATCAAAAATTTACTAATAAATATAGTCCATATTTTATATTTGGTGCATTTTTGAAGGACACATTTTTTTTTAAATACAAAATTCTTAGCTGACGTCTTTACTCTATCAGCACCTTAACTGTGCCATACAACCACCTTCTTGTTTCCATGGCTTGAGATGAAAAATCGACACCTCATCTTTTTTAGCCACACTTAGACATAATGGATCTCTTTTCTCTTGCTTCTTTCAGGATGCTCTCTTTTCCTTTGACATTTGAAAATATGATTAGTATATGTATCAAAGTAGATTTGTTAGGATATATTCTATATGGAATATAGTGCACTTTCTGGATATATACATCAATGTTCCTCATAACAAGTGGAAAATTTGGGACCATTAATTCCTCAATCACTCCTTATGCTCCTTTCCCTTTCCTTCTTCTAAGACACCAATGCATTTCTTTGCATGTTTTGTACTATGAATCAATTCCCTAAGATCCTGCTCATTTTTTTTCCCATTTTCTTCTCCATTTTTCTACCTGTGATATTTCAGAGGTCTTATTTTCTAATTTGATAATTCTTTCCTCCCTCTGTTCAAATTTGCTGTACTGGGATTCTAGTGTATTTTTAATTCTTCTATTCTATCTTAAATTACAATAAAAGCTTTCATTTTTATGTATATTTATAATTTCTTCTGAATGCTCATCCAGTGTCTTCTTTTTTTAAAAGTTTTATTCTTTATACTTCATTTTTAAAGTAGCTTTAGATTTCATAAATGTTATATCAAAATATGGGAGGAGTCCCTTATACCCCAGCCCCTCCTCCTCTCACACTTTTCCCCATCAACTTCTTCCATAGTGTGGTACATTTAGAACAATTGATGAATGCATTAAAGCATTGCTACTAACCATAGTCAATAGTTTCCATTATAATTTAAACTTTGCATGTCACAGTGTCTTCTTTTTTATTTTAATGGTAAATAGTATCCATTTTTAATTCATTGAACTTTATCACTCTTTTGTAAGCATACATAAACAATAAGTGTATAATAATAGTTGTGAACTTACAAAACAAGCATATAACATCATACAAGACTCTTATAACTCATCCAACCACCAATAACTTGCATTGTTGTTAAACCTTTTTAACTAATGATTAAAGAGCATTGTCAAAATATTACTAGTAAACAAAGTATTTTTCCCTACCAATCCTATTATTATTATCTTTATATCATTTTATATGAACATACATAAGCAATTAAGTGTATAGTAAATGTGGCGAACTATACATCATACAGGGGTCCAATACATCAACCCTCCACCAACACCTTGCATTGTCATGAGACATTTATTACAAATTAAGAAAGAATATTGTCAAAATCTTATTAGTAATCATAGTCCTTATCTTACATTTGGAGTGTCTTTCCCCCAACCCACCCTATTATTATTTTCTAAATATATTTTTTATGACAGAAGTTGTAAACTTATAGAACAATCATGCACATGTGCAGAATTTCCAAACAACACCCCTCCATCAGCACACCACAATGTGGTGTATCATTTGCTACCGATAAAATAATATCATCTGACTTTTACCATGTCCAAAGTGTACATTTGACTCATTTTACATACTGCCTCAGTACCAACACAGTACATCTTTTGCATAGTTGAAAGAATATTATATTATTACTACGAATTACAGGCCATAGGTCACTCCAGCTGTATTTTTCCTGTGTTTCTCCACATTCCCAACACCCTGCAGTAGTGATATACATTTGTTCTAGCTAACAAAGGACACTCTTACATCTGTACCATCAACTACAATTCTCATCCACCTTTGGTTTACTGTGCTACCCAGTTCGTAGATTATTCTCTAGCATTCTGTCAATTGGCATTTACATACCTAGACTACTAGTTTCAGTCACATCCCCATTTATAAACTAGCTGTTACCCACTGTGTTTTACCATCCACTCTATACATTTACACACTTTTACAATAAAGCTAATTAAAACTTCTACATACATTAAACATTAGTAGTCCACTCAGTCTTCCTCTTTTCTCCTTTAAGAATCCACCACTTATCACCAGGTCTTGAAGATATTTTCCTACAATTTCTTCTAGAAGCTTTATGGTTCTTGCTTTTATTTTTAATTTTTTATCTATTTTTATTTAATTTTTACATAAGATATAAGGGTCCACTTTCCTTCTTTCAGCTATGAATATCCAATTATTTCAGCACCATTTGTTGAACAGATTTTTCTGCCCGAGCTGTGTGAGTTTGACAGGCTAGTCAAAAATATTTTGATCATACCTATGAGTGTCTGTTTCTGAACTATAAATTTGGATCCATTGATCTATTGTGTCTGTCTTTAGGCCATTACCATGATGTTTATATCCCTATAGATAGGTTTTATGATATAAAGTTTGGAGATGAGGATTCACTTTTCCTTTTTATTATGTTTCTGGCTATTCAGGTCTCCTTATGCTTCCAAATAAATTTAATCATCATGTTTTCAATTTTTTCTTTAATGGTGGTGGGATTTTTATCAGAATTGCATTAGATCTATTTATCAATTTGAGTAGAATGGACATCTTGATGATATTTAGTCTTCCAATCCATGACCATGGAATGTTCTTTCAGTTATTTAGGCCTTTTTTATTTGTTTTAACATTAAGTTGCAGTTTTCTGAATACAAGTGCTTTACATCATTGGTTAAGTTTATTCCTATTTGAGTTTTATCTGTCATATTTTATTTTCACCACTCTTTAGACATGTTTAGTTACTTTTATTGATGTAATCTTCATTTCTAGACTATCTTCCAGGCCCTTCTCTCCTGTCTTTTCTTTTCAGGCTCTAGCACACCCTTTAGTATTTCCTGAAAATCTGGTTTCTTGCTTAGAAATTCTCTCAGTTTCTATTTATCTGTGAAAATTCTAATCTTGCCTTATTTTTGAAAGACAATCTTGCTGAATATACGATTCTTGGCTGGAAGTTTTTCTCTTATACTGTCTTAAATATATCAGACCACTGTCTTCTTGCCTCCATGGTTTGTGGTGAGAAATCAGCACTTAATCTCATCGTATATCCCTTATATATTATGCATTGCTTTTCTCTTGCTGCTCTCAGAATTCTCTCTTTGTCTTTGGCATTTGACATTCTGATGAGTATGTGTCTTGGAGTTGGTCTATTTGGATTTTTTCAAATGGGAGTACTTTGTGCTTCTTGGACAGGGATATCTACATCCTTCAATAGAGTTGGGAAATTTTCTACCATTAGTTCCTCAAATATTCCTTCAGCCCCTTTTCTCTTCTCCTTCTGGGACACCCATGATATATATGTTTGCATGCTTTCTGCTGTCATTTAGTTCCCTGAGACCTTGTTCAATTTTTTCCATTCTTTTCTTCATCTGTTCTTTTTATGTTCACTTTCAGAGGCCATTTCTTCAAGCTCACCAATCCTTTCTTTTGCCTCCTCAAATCTCCTATTACACGATTCTGATATTTTTTAAAAATTTCATTTATTGCATCTTTCATTTCCATAAGATCTGCTATTTTTCTATATATGCTTTTGAATTCTTCTTTGTGCTCATCCAATGTCTTTTTAGTATCCTTAATCTCTTTAGCCATCTCCTTGAATTTATTAAGGAGATTTGTTTGAACATTTATGATTAGTTGTCTCAACTCCTTTATGTCATCTGGAGACTTATCTTGTTCCTTTAACTGGGCCATAGCTTCCTGTTTCCTGTGTGGATTGTAATTTTTTGTTGGTGTCTTCGCATCTGACTTACTAGAGTATTTTTTCTGGATGCAGTTTTCTCTTTCGTTTAGGGCTTCCTATCCTTTCTCTCTTGCTGGTTGTTCAGTAGGAGCCAAGCATGTAGTTGGTGCTGTAAGCTGTGGAGGCTTCAGCTGCCCTCATTGTGCCAGGGACCAATGAAGCTTCTTCCTACTTTCTCCTTTGATTGGGACAGCGACAGAGTCACAGCTGTGTGGAACAATCCAAGTGCAGGCCTAGACTCTAGCTACCAAGAGAGACTGATGAAACTTCCTTCCCCTTCCTATCCTGCCTGGGACTGGGGTGGAGCTGCAGGTGTGGGCAATAGTCTATGCAGAGCAGTCTAAGATGACTGCAGTTTCTCTGGTAGACTTCAGATTTTAAGTCTATGCCAGCCAACATTATCTTCAGGTACCTGTACAGGCTAGTGCAAGGCTCCTTAGCACCCTCTCTGCCAGAGGTGGTGCTGAACCCTAGGCTAGGACTGCAGGGTGATCTGCATGAAACAAACTGGTTCCTGCTGACACTGAGAGTTTCAGTCAGATTGGCTTCCCCTCAGGCTGAGGGTGGAGTCAAAATGACAGCTACTGGCCTCTTTCTGACTTGGGCTGGTTCACACCCCAGCTGTTCCCAGGGTTATATCTTAGCGTGCCAAGTCTACCACTCAGTAGCCAAAATCAGCACCCAATCATCTCCTCCTGCCCTGTTTCTGGGAAATGGAGCTTCCAGTTCCAGCCACAGAACAGCTCCTGGGGTAGCTCGTGCAGACAGAGTAGGATATTCACCAGCTTCCACATCTTGGCCATTAATTTCCCAGAGAGGCTGGCACAGGTCCCCATAGCTTCCTCCCTGCTGGAGGTGGCACTGGGGCCTAGGCTATATCTACAATGTGATCTGGATGGAAAGAAGCCGGTCCCCACCAGCACTGGGATTTTCAGTCCACCCAGCTTCCCCTCGTGCCAGGTGCATAGTTAAGATGGCAGCTCCCCAACCTCTTTCTGAATTGGACAGGTTCAAACTTTAGCTGTTCTCAGGATTATACTGTAGTCTGCTGGATTTACTCATTAGTAACTGAAATTGGCACCCAGCCATCTCTTCCTCCCCTGTTTTGGGGAAGTGGAGCTTTCAATTCCAATCATGGAACAGCTCCCAAGGCAGCTCCCACTGGCAGTAACCAATAATCTAGAATTCTCTCAAGTGCTCTACTTACAAGTCTTTTCTGCATATGGGCAGTCTCCTCCTTCCACTTCTTTAAGGTTGTTGCAAGATGCTGTTCTGGTCTCCTGGAACCCCCAAACAGGTGCTTCGGTTAGCTCCAGAGAGTTCTGGGTGTTTGCTAGGTGCTCTGTAGCAGAAGCTGACTCTAGCAGCTCCTTCCTCCACTACTATCTTGCTGGTTCCCAGTGTCTTCTTAATCTCCTTTATCTCTTCCTCCATCTCCTTGAGTTATTTAGGAGATTTGTGTGGACATACGGATTAATTGTTCCAAATTTCACATTCTTTTTTAGTCTATACTCTGATCCTTTGACTGTGCCATATCATTCTTTATCTTAGAATGGCTTGTGATTTTTTTTGCTGATATCTAGCACTCTGTTTATCTTATTGCGTTTGCTCTATTGATCAATTTCTTTCTCTCATCTAGGCTTATATTACTGTTTGACTTCTTGTTTAGGGTCTACTTTGATACATGTTTAACTTTTCTATATTTATGGAATTGCCCATGTTAAATTAAAAAAACAAAAATGAAAAAAAGACAAAGCAGAAAAAGAATGAAACAAATGAAAAAAGAAAAGAAAAATAGAGGAAAGGTAAAAAATAGGAAAAAGAATAGGAAAAAATAGGAAGTAGAGAAGAGAAAAAGAAAAAAATGAGCCTCCCACTGAGGCCAAAATTCATGACCTCTTATTCAGGCCACTCTGACTTAGTTCCATTTTATTGGCCTACCATCCATTGGCAGCACTACTCCCAGATACCAAGAAGAGGAGAATTTAAAAAAATGTAAAAAAATAAATAAAACACAAGGTCTTCCCCTCAGACTACTGGTATCCAGCTTGCCCTTCCACAAACCACCTACACTAATTGTCCCACTCTCTCAACACTCCCAGGTGAGCCCCCTGTCACTATCCCCACCAGCCAATCACTCCAGAGTCCTGATGCATACCCGTGTTCAGTTAGGCCCCTCTTAATTTGATCACTTGCACCAATCTCCCCACAGCCCTGCTGCTTCCCCTCTACCTGGCTGGACACTCACTCACTGGCTGCCAACACCAAACACTTTGCAGCTCTGCCACTACCCTATGCCTGGCTTGGCTCTCCATTTCTACCACCTACTTTGATCACTCCACAGCCCTGCCACTTCCATCATAAGTAGCAAACCTACCTGTCTTCCCACTGCTCCTGTAGAATGAGTGGAATATGATGGTCACTATTCTGCCATGTTGGATTTCACTCTTGATAGATATTTATAATGAAATCACAGACTTCTTGTTATTTAACTCTGAAAAATAAAAGTTTAATATATTATTTAGCTATTAAAATGCTGGCTCAGGCATGGGGGATCAGAAAAGTAAAACCCTTCCATCTGGAAATGATACCATTTATTGCTACGTCTCACTCTACTTTGTATCTTTGGATTCCTTTTTCTCATATAGGAAGCTCAGATATAGAATATCATTCATCTTTTCACCCAGAGCTCAAGGAGAGACCAAAAGTCTCCAAACGACTTTCTGTGCTGAAAGCAAGAGTTTTTAAACATCAGCTTTTTAATGAGGGAATCAAATCTTCAAGATTGTCAACTTAAACAGTGGTCTCAAGCTATTTTTTAAATTTATCCTGTTGTCACTCATTTCTAATGCACCTATTACTTTACAGATACTAGTATAGCAGTGAGTGCAAAGATAATTTTGAACAGTAGATTTATGTAACCAAAACCACTAAATATACACTTCCATGATGGCAGTAACAAGTAATCTAGAATTCTCTCAAGTGCATAGGCAGCTGTTGATATATTTGATTAATAAGGCAAGGCCTTCTCCATAAGAGACCATTCTTTTTAACATTTTAGTTTAGTATTTTGTTTAAAACTATCTCAAACATATTCCAAAACATTTTTGTGAAGTAAAAATTTTTATCAATTACACAAAAATGATATTGACTACGACAAACCAGGACACAGCAATGCATACTATATTATCTTTTATGTAATATATATATATATATATATACACACACATACATAATACTGGATATTTTATAGAGACAGACACCTTTCTACACGTCTCCTCTGCCATTTTCTTTTGCTGAATCTGTGGTTGGCACTGGGGTTGGTGTATACTCAGGAGACTTGGATCTCTGGACTGGCCATATGCCAGCTGGGCCCTGAGCCTTAGCAGAGTGGCAACACCTACTTACCAGTTCATTGGACTTACCCAGGTCAGCTAACAGGGAGGCAAAGTTGGTCAACCACCACACCAGTAAACTGAGTTTGCCTACAACTCAGGAGAATCGCATCCATCAGCCTTGTGGGATCTAAGCTTCCTCTCAATTTAGAGGTGGAGTGGACCTCATCATCCCAGGGTCCATAGGATGAAGGGACAAAATATGGATTAGAGTGGACTTCCTGTTATTCTACAATACAACTACTGTGACTCTAGCAACGGAAGAAGCTGTATCATTGATATGGAGACAGTGACCATGGTAGTTGCTGAAGGCAGAGAGAGGGAAAAAGAAATTTGACATGGGGGCATTTTCAGGACTCCAGATGGTCCTAAATGATATTGCAGGGACATATGTTGGACATTATATATCCTGCCATAGCCTACTGAATGGACTGAGGGAGAGTGTAAACTACAATGTAAGCTATAATCCGTGCGGTGCAGCACTGCTGTAAAATGTATTCACCAAATGCAATAAATTTGCCACAGTGACAAAAGAGGTTGTTCATGTGGGAGGAGTGGGGGTTGGGAGTGGGGTATATAGGAACCTGTTATATTTTTAAATATAATATTTATGTGATCTATGTATTGTTAAAAAGAAAAAAGAAAAACAAACAAAAAACATTTATCAAATGAAAATGATATATGCTCATTAGGACATTGCTCATTATATTGGTTAATATTATTGAGATGATGCAATAATTGTCCTTCTGTGTCTGGCTTGTTTGACTGAACCTAATATCATCAAAGATCGTCCAAGTTGTCTTGTGTATCATGACTTCATTTCTTTTCACAGCTGAGTAATATACATATATATATATATATGTACACACATATATGCCACATACTGTGTAGCCATTCATCTGTTGATGGATACAAATTTGATTTCTATATTTTGGAAATTGTGAATAATGGTGCTATGAACATTGATGTGCAATTATCTTTTCATACCCTAATTTTAGAATTTCTGAGTATTTACTTCAGAGTCAGAATGTCAGTACATATGGCATATCTATATTAAAATTCCTGAGGAATCACCAGTCTTCCACAGCAGCTGCACCATTCTACTATCCCATCAACAACAAATAAGCATACTTATTTCGTCACATTTTCTCCAAAACTGGTAGTTTTCCATTTATTTTTCATAGTGGCCATTCTAATATATGTGAAATGAAATCTCATTGCAGTTTTGATAAGTATTTTTCAAATAATAAGGATGTTGAACACTTTTTCACATGCTTTTTGGCTATTTGTATTTCCTCTTTGGAAAAATGTATTCAAATATTTTTTCCCATTCTTAATATGGATGTTTGCCTATTTATTGTTTAGTTGTAGGATTTCCTTATGTATTCTGTATATTAAATCCTTATTGGATATGTAGTTCCCAAATATTTTCTTCCTTTGAGTAGACTAACTTTTTACTTTTGTGACAAAGTCCTTTGAAATATAAAATAATTTAATTTTGAGAAGGTCTCATTTATCTGTTTTTTCTTTCATTCCTCTTGCTTTGGGTGTAAAGTTCTAGAAAACATCTCTCAATACAAGATCTTGAAGAGGTTTCAGACATTCTTCTAGAAGTTTTATGTTTCTGGCTATTATATTTAAGTCCTTGAAACATTTTGAGATAATTTTTGTATAGGCTGTATAGCAGTTTGATATAGTTATGAATTCCAAAAATATATATTGTATTGTTTTTAATCTGGTCTATTACCAGGCATGATTAAATTATAATTAAGGTTTGTTGGAATAAGATGGTCATTGAGGTCTGTAAAGGATCAGTCTTTCTGGGTTCCTCTTTTCCTGGATCTTGCTTCTCTCTGGGCACAGGGTTCCTTTCTCCTCAGGAACTGTACCATTTTCCTCTGTGTTCTTACTTCCTGGGGCTCTGGCATAAGACTTCAACATCAAACCCCAACATCAAAACCTCAACATTAAAAAACCCTCCAACTCTGGCCTTTGCCATGCCTTTTATCTGTGAGTCCCTGGTGGGTGGGGACTCAACACACTATTGATCTTTATGTCATTATCATTCTGTTTTGGCCACTATAACTTTAAAATATATTTTAAAGTCAGAGAGGGAGGCAGGGCAAGATGGTGTCTGGAGTGAGTGCACCTCATAACCTCTCCTGCAAAGAAGCAGCTGAGTAGGTTTGGAGTCCTGTTGGACTGGGCTGTTTCAGGTGCTTGTAGGGCAGGAGGTGTCTGGACATCGATTTAGTGGGATGGTGACAGAGGAGATTCTTGCAAGAGGTAGAATTATGGGTCTCTTTCATGGAGGTTGGAGTTGTGGGCGGGACCCTTCTCCCTGGAGCTGGTGGCCTGGTGGCAGGGATTCCTGAAGGCTTTGCTGTGCTGGGGAGTTCCCAAGCCCTTAGCGGGCTGTTTTGGGGGCTGGCAGGGTGGGAGGTGTCTGGAAGTCGATTTGGTGAGACAGTGATGGAGGAGCTGCAGGGATCCCTGAAGGCTGTGTTGTTCTGTGGTGCTCCAAGGTCCCCTGTTAACCAGATGCATGGTTCCCAGGTCTGTGTCCCCTAAACCCTGGTGGACCACATCCCAGAGACTCACACACCTTGAGTCTGCAATGTCACAGACTTCCCATCCCTGAATCCACTGTGCTGTGAGGTCCATCTGAGGTCCTTGATTACCATAGGCCTCGGCGTTTGTTGTTGTTGTTGTTCTTTTCTTTCTCTCTCTCCTTGAACTTGGAGGAGTGAACCAGCTGTCTTGGGGAGAGTCTAGGAAGAAAGGAGAAGTGAGTCTACTGAGAAAGCCCAATTTACCTAAAAGTCCTGGGATAGAAAACTTGGTCTGGGAGAAGGTGGAGTCAGAAAATCAATTAGACCTCTCCTAGCACACCTAAGGGGGAGGGACTGTAGGAGGTGCTATCCAAGCTTCCACTAGCATATTTGGGGTTTCTGGTGAGGTTTAGGTGATCTCACACTGGAAATAAAGAGCCATAGTCCTCTGTGTTGAGTTGGTTCAACAAGGACCTACTTGAATCTCCTACTGGACCTCTCAGGCAGCTTTCCTGCTGCCTTGGGAGAGAGAAGTGAGGAAAGGAGAAAGGGGGAAAGTCAGATCCCTAAGTGTATTATTAAACTGCAAAGAGGATTCCCAGCTTAAAACTTTGGTTCTTTATTTTTTATTTTTTTGTCTTGGTTGCTAATATTGCATTGTCTCTTGGTCTTTTCTCCCA
This sequence comes from Dasypus novemcinctus, assembly GCF_030445035.2. Lineage (NCBI taxonomy): Eukaryota > Metazoa > Chordata > Mammalia > Cingulata > Dasypodidae > Dasypus > Dasypus novemcinctus. Next base: position 9,583,837 of record NC_080700.1, on the reverse strand, counting down.
TTTTTTCCCCCAAGGTCCTTTTTCATTTATTTAGTTTTTTTTCTTTTTCTTTTCTTGCTTGTTTCTCCCCCTTTTCTTTGCCCACACCCTTTTTCTCTTCTCTTTTTTCTTTTCTCTCTTTTTCTTCTTATTTATTTTATTTTCTTTATATAATAGGTGATGTAGGGAGAGCTTCACACTTGCTGTGTCTCCTCATCCTCCATTTCCACTTTTCTGTGTGTATTGATTTTGGCCACCTAGACTATCCCCTTTCCCCCACATCTTTCTATCCTCCATCATCTACTGTTTCTCTTACATTCCACCTCCCTTTCTTTGGTCCCCAAATTGTCTGACTTTTTATTTATAATACCTTTGTTCTGTTTTCTCTCTTTTATTCACTCTTGATATCATTGTCTTTCTTTTCTCTTTCCCTCTCTCCTGAAAACACTGGTTTTATAATCCATACTATATTCCTTCCTATATTCAGTTGACTGTCTCGTTATAAGTACTCTACTTACTGCTATAACTCTAAACAACTTACATGAGTCTAATATCCATTCTCCCAGATGTCACATTGTTGGTCTGTTAACATATATTACCAATACTACTTTACACATTTGCTTTTCTCACTCATTTTGGTTCCCTGGCCCTAATATTTTCTTTCAAAGTGAAATTAGCCAGCAACAAGAAAATAGAGTAAGAAGAACAAAGCGACAAAAAGAAGACATAATGCTTATGCACAAACAATAACTAATTAATCCCTAAGACTAGACAAAGAAGCTAAGGAACTGATTAAACCCATCAAGATAAAATGATGACCAGACAGCAACAAAAACTACAAACCAAACCAATAATCAGGAAATCATGGCTGAATCCAATGAACAACCTAAAAACCATTAAAGGGAGCAGAACATTGGAAAAGTAATTAAAGATCTCAAAACATATATTAGAGACAAACTTAATGAAGTAAAGGAAGGGATTAACAATATGAAGAAAACACTTGGAAAGGAAATTGCAGACATATGCAGAAATATAACATATATGATGGGGAAGAACACCACAGTTCAAGAAATCAAAAATACACTCAGCAAATAGCAGCAGATAAGAAGAGGCAGAGGAGAGAATTAGTGACATGGAAGACAGTACATCTGAAATAAAACAGATAGCATAACTGATTGATAAAAAGATAGAAAAAAATCCAGCTAGGACTTAGGGACCTGAATGACAATGCAAAATGCACAAACATACTATTAAAGGCATCCCAGAAGGAGAAGAGAAGGGAAAGGTGACAGAAGGGGTGTTGGAGGAAATAATGGCTGAAAACTTCCCAAATCTACTGAGAGAGATGGATGTACATGTCTAGGAAGCACATTGCACCCCAAACATCATAAATCCCAACAGGCCCACCCTAAGACATATACTTGTCAAATTATCCAATGCTCAAGACAAAGAGAAAATTCTAAAAACAGCAAGAGAAAAGAAAACCATCACATACAAGGGAGGCTCGATAAGATTAAGTGCTGATTTCTCATCTGAAATCATGGAGGCAAGAAGACAGTGGAATGATATAGTCAAGGTACTAAAAGAAAAAAATTTCCAGCCAATAATAATCTACCAAGCTAAGTTAGCTTTTAAAAATGATGGAAATTTCAAAATATTCACAGATAAACAGAAATTAAAAGAGTATGGCAACAAGAACCCTGCCCTTCAGGATATACTAAAGGGAGTTCTGCAGGAAGAAAAAAAAACAGGAGAGGCAGAGTTGGAGGAGAGTGTAAGAGCAACTAAAAAGACAAAAAGAGAAGGAAAAAACAAACAGAATATGACAAACACAAGTCCAAACAAAATATGGCTAGCATCAATAATTCCTTGACAGTAATAACACTGAATGACAATGGATTAAACTCACCTTTAAAAGATTCAGAATGGGACATTGGATAAGGAAATATGGCCCATCTATATGCTGTCTACAAGAAACACATCATAGACCCAGGGATTCATGGAGGTTGGAAGTGAATGGCTGGAAAACAATCTTACAAGCAAACAATAACCAATAAAAGGCAGGAGTAGCTATATTAATATCAGACAAAATAGACTTTAAATGCGAAACTATTGTGAGAGATAAAGAAGGATACTACATATTAGTGAAAGGGATAATCTTTAAAAGAAGAATGAACAATCATAAATATATATGCTCCTAACAAGGGCGCCTACAAATATGTGAGGCAAATGCTGGAAAAACTAAGTGAAAGAATAGATGCATCTACAATTGTAATGGGAGAGTTTAATACACCACTGTCAACTTTTGACAGAACATCTCAAAAGAGAATCAATAAAAACACAAAAACTTTGAACAGTATAATAGAGGAGTTGGATCTAATAGACATTACAGATCATTACGCCCAAATACAGCAAGATATACATTTTTCTCAAGTGCACATGGATCATTCTCCAAGATAGACCATATGCTAGGCCACAAAGAAAGGCTCCCACATGGAGTGAAACTGGAACTCTACAAGGGCCAGAGGGCCAGATTTCACACCAAGATATGGAAATTAAACAGCACACTCTTAGAAAAATAGTGGGTCAAAGAGGAAATCTCAAAAGAAAGTAATAACGACCTTGAAACTAATGAAAATGATAACACAACATACCGAAACTTATGGATTGCTGCAAAAGCAGCAGTGAGAGGGAAATTTATAGCCATAAATTCATAAGAAGGAAGAAAGAGAAAAAATTGAAGAACTAACTGCACATTTGGAGGAATTAGTAAAAAACAACAACAAAGTAACCCAACAGGAAGAAAACAGAAAGATATAACAAAGATAAGAGCAGAACTAAATGAAATAGAAAATAAGAAATCACTTGAAAAGATAAACAAAACCAAGAGATGGTTCTTTGAGAAGATCAATAAAATTGACAAACCCTAACTAGACTAACAAAGAAAAAAAGAGAGAAGATGCAAATACACAAAATAAGAAATGAGAAAGGAAATATCACCACTGACCCCACAGAAATAAAGACTATCGTAAGAGGATACTTTGAAAAACTATATTCCAACAAAAATGACAATTCAGAGGAAATGTACAAATTCCTAGAAACACATAAGCAGACTATATTGACGAAAGAAGAAATTGATGATCTCAACAAACCAATCACAAGAGATAGAATCAGTTATTAAAACCTCCCAACTAAGAAGAGCCCTGGTCCAAATGCCTTCATAGGTGAATTCTACAAAACATTCCAGAAAGAACTAACACCAATCTTGCTGAAAGTCTCCCAAAAAATCGAAACAGAAGGAACATTACTTAACTCATTCTATGATGCCAACCTTATCCTAGTACGAAAGCCAAACAAAGAGCACAAGAAAGAAATATTAAGGACCAATTTGTCTAATGAACCTAGACACAAAAATTCTCAACGAAATACTTGCTAACCGTATACAACAACACATTAAACGAATTATACACCATAACCAAGTGGGATTCTTTCCAGGTATGCAAGGATGGTTCAACATAAGAAAATCAATCAATGTAATACACCATATAAACAGACTGAAGGAAAAAAAAATCACATGATTATATCTATAGATGCAGAAAAAGTATTTGACAAAATACGTCACACTTTCTTGATAAAAACACTGTAAAAGATTGGAATACAAGGAAATTTTCTGAACATGATAAAGAGTATACATGAAAAACCCACAGCCAACATCATTTACAATGTTGAAATACTGAAATTCTTCCCTCTAAGATCAGGAAAAGACAAGGATACCCAATATAACCTCTTCTATTTAACATTGTCTTAGAAGTATTTGTTCGAGCACTGAGGCAAGAACCAGGTATAAAAGGCATTCAAATTAGAAAGGAAAATGTCAAAATTTCATTATTTGCAGATGACATGATCCTATACATGGAAAACCCTGAGAGGTCTACAACAAAGCTTCTAGAACTCATAAATGAGTTTAGTAAAGTCGCAGGTTAAAAGATCAGTGCGCAAAAATCAATAGTATTTCTGTACACCAATAATGGGCCAGCTCAGGAGGAAATCAAGAAACAAATACCATTTATAATAGTAAATTAAAAAATCAAATGCCTAGTATTAAATTTAACTAAATATGTAAAATACTTATTTTATATTATACTTATATAATATGTAAAATACTTATACACAGAAAACTACACAACACTGTTCAAGGATATCAAAGAAGACCTAAATAAATGGAAGAATATTCCCTGTTCATGGATAGAAAAACTAAGTATTAATAAGATGTTTATCCTACCAAAACTGATCTACACATTTGATGCAAACCAAATAAAAATCAACACAGCATTCTTTAAGAAACTAGAAAAACAACTATGAAATTTATTTGGAAAGGAAAGGGGCCCCGAATAGCCAAAGACATATTGAAAAAGAAAAAACGAAATTGGAGGAATCACACTACCTGACTTCAAAACATACTACAAAGCTACAGTAGTGAAAACACATTGTATTGGCACAAGGACAGACAGATAGTCCAGTTGAACTGAATTGAGAGTTCTGATATAGGTCCTCATATAAATAGTCATATAATATTCGATAAAGCCATCAAACCCTTTCAACTGGGAGAGAATGACCTATGCAAAAAATGGTACCTGGAGAACTCGATATCCATATGCAAAGAATGGCAGAAGATTATCATCGCACACCTTATACAAAAATCAACTCAAAATGGATCAAAGACCTAAATCTAAGAGTCAAGACCATAAAGACTTTGGAAAGCAGTGTAGGGAAGCATATACAAGACCTTGTAATAGGAAATGGCTCCATGAGCTTCACACCAAAAGCACGCACAGCAAAAGAACAAATAGATAAATGGGACTTCCTCAAAATTAAAGCCTTCTGCACCTCAAAGGAGTTTGTCAAGAAAGTGAAAAGAGAGCCTAAACAATGGGAGAAAATATTTGGTAACCATATATCTTAGAAGAGACTTATAACCTGCCTATATAAAGAACTCCTCTATCCTGAAAATAAAAAGACAAACAACCCATTTAAAAAATGGGAAAATGATTTAAACAGACATTTCTCCAAAGAAGAAATACAAATGACTAAAAAGCACATGAAAAAATGCTCCAAATCTCTAGCTATCAGGGAAATGCAAGTCAAAACTACAATGAGATACCATCTTACTCCCATAAGATTGGCAGCTATGAAAAAAACAGAAGACCACAAATGCTGGAGAGGATGTGGAGGAATGGGAACACTCATCCAGTGCTAGTGGGAATGCAGAAGGTTCCAGCCATTCTGGAGGACAATTTGACGTTTCTCAAAAAACTTGCCATATATTTGCCATATGACCCAGCAATTCCACTGCTGGGTATGTGCCTAATAGAACTGAAAACAAGGACACAAACCAATATATGCACACCAATGTTCATAGCAGCATTGTTCATTATTGCCAAAAGTTGGAATCAACCCAAATGCCCATCAACAGATGAATGGATAAATAAAATGTGGTATACACATACAATGGAATACTACTCAGCTTTAAGAATGAATACACTACAAACACATGTGATAACATGGATGAATCTTGAGAACCTTATGTTGAGTGAAGCAACCCAGGCATTGAAGGACAAATACTACATGACCTCACTGATATGAAATAAGTAAACCAAGCTGCCTCAGAGAGCTAGATACAGGATGATAGGCTTAAAGGAAAATTGGGGGTAGAGGAAAGATGCACAACTGAGCAGAATCTAAGAGACAGATGAAGTAGATACAACTCCAGGTATTGGTTCCTTTGAGGGCTAAAGAGACCCACGGGCTATATGGTCATGGCAGATGGGGTTCACTGCCATGTCAGATGGCCCTTCTTTGGAGCTAGTGTTTCTGCATGATGAAACTGGATTCAGATGGAATCTCTTTTCATTAGACTTTCATGCTACTTTACTGGAATTGTAGTTGGTGTTGGGGTTTAAGATATATTTAGGGGATTTGCATCTCTGGACTGACAATATGATAGCCAGGCCCTGAGCCTCAACAAGACTTCAGCTCCTACAATCTGATTTATTGGACTCACCTCACTCAGCTAAGATGGAGTTGAAGGACAACCACCACACCATGGAGCCTAGAGTGCCTACAACTGAAAGCAGGAGGATTGCATCCAGTATCCATGTGGAATCTGAGCCTCCTCTTGACATAGAGATGCCATGGACATAACCAATCCAAGGTCTACAGAGAAAAGGTGGCATTGGAGTGGAGTGGGAAAAGTGGACATGGTGGCTGATATGGGTATGGGGAATGGCAGGAAGAGATGAGATGTGGAGGTGCCTTTGGGACTTAGAGTTGTCCTGGATGGTGCTTCAGGGGCAATCACCGGACATTGTAAATCCTCCCAGGGCCCACTGGATGGAATGTGGGAGAGTATGGGCCATGATGTGGAACATTGACCATGAGGTGCAGAGATGCCCAGAGATTTACTTACCAAATGCAATGGATGTATCATGATGTGGGAGTGAGTGTTGCTGGGGGGGGAGTAGTGGTGTGGGGGTGGTGGGGTTGAATGGGACCTCATATTGTTTTTTTAATGTAATATTTTTACAAAATCAATTTAAAAAAAGGAAAAAATAAAATAAAAAAATAAAAAAAAGGAAAAAGAAAAGGGAAATGGAAAAAAAAAGATGACATCTACATGGGTGAAATCTATGATGAGCTGGAGGTGACTATTTGTACAAGGAAGGGATAAAATGGGGGTGTAGGGTGATTTTTGGGTGGAATCAGGATAGACATTTAAGCATAATTCTAATCTAGAAAAGTAGAACACCTAATAATCCTGTGAGGCATCTACAGGAGGTCTAGTTGAGGAAACGCGGCAGTCTGGAGGGATGTTAGTGGATACTTAGCAAGGGTTTGAGGGTCCCTGTGCTACTTCACCATTGGGGTACTCCTGGAATCCAATGGACACTGTTGAGGGGTGTTAGGGAGATTCTGTTGGGACATATCTCCAGCCATACCAATGGTTCTGAGGAAAAGCTAGCAGATGTCTAAAGAGATTCTTGGAGAATTCTAGTGGATTTTGTATGTAAACTTTGTAGTTCAGAGGAAATTGATTCTTTTTAGCTCCAGACTGCCCAGTAGAGCTTGTTCACTGGGTCAGATTGGTGATCTAAAAGAAGGTTTTGAGAATGGCTATTAGACCAGATCCTCAGTTATTGTCCACAGTCCTCCAATTTTGGAACCTGTGAAGGTCAGTTTATGCCCATAAGCTGAACAGCCCTAAGTAAAACCCTGGATGTTGAAAACATGCTCCAAGATGTTGTTGAATCTTAAGGAAAACAGCATTTAGAGCCCTTCAGGATCACCTTGGTCATGACTCTATGATGATAATAATGAACTGAGTTCACCTGTTCAAAACAGAGGTAATCTACTTAATGTTAGTAATGGAGAGTTCTGCCCTGAGGGAAAAGTTCTATTATCTTACACCTTCAGAGTTCCTTGACCACAGCTACTGCCAGGACAAAACTGCAGACACTGTAGATGTTCTGGGATAGTCCTCCCCAAAGTTGCCCTGCAGAGGCAGGGATCATCCTGCAGTAATATGAGCAGTGGCCACAGCAGACTTGGCTGCAGCTACAAAGGCAGATATTTGGATTGTGAAATAGTCCACACTTACAGCAATGGATTCAATGGCAAAGCAATGTAATCTCTTTTTGACTATGTGTGCCCAGGGCTGCCAGTACATACCCGTATCCATGATTAAAGTGCACAGGGATTGAGAGAGACCTAAGATGACAACTGAGTCCCCATCATCAAGCTGTTTCCTAGCAGAGAAGAGTCTGCTCTTCATGGTTAAAAGTTTTTTGTGTACTGCCTCTCCATACCAGGAAAGCCTGAACTCTGGCCAAACAAGGATATCATGCCTTGTGACTTTCAGAGAATTACAGCCAGAAAAAAAATGATATTTCCAAGTCCTCAAGTCCCAGTTTACCTCCCTGACACTGGTTTTGTTCCCTTTGTCATTCTCTATGTGCCTCAGCATGGATTAGAGAACCTCCAAAGATTTTTAACTACATTTGTCCAATAAGGTCGAAGGTCCTATTGTGTGCAGGGAAATGAAAACATTATGCTAAGTTGAGAGTTCAGTTGGAAAGTGGAGATTAGGGGTTATTCTTAGGTTTATAAAAAAACCTTTGACATATTAAAAGTTTTAGATACCATTCACAATTGATAGTGATCTCTACCACCACTGACAATATGATAGTGGGAGGACAAATGATACTCTGAGATTTGGGGTCAGAGGTCACCACCACTGAGACACTCGTCAAAGCTAATAACTGTATAATGGATATTGGAGGGCTGTCTATGTGCGTCCTTATAGATGTTGCAAAAAAACCCTAATGGGAATTGCTGTCAGTGGGGTCATATTAGTGGGTGAAAGAAAGAATGTGAACATACACAGATATATTTTCACAGATTCATGGGCAGTGACTTCAGCTTGGCCATCTTCCCTTTAATAGTTTTTTGTTACCCATGTAGATGTTTGAAAGAAAGGACAAGTGGAACATATTTTGTAAACAGACAGTGCTTCTTAGGTAAATGTATAGTCTGCATTATCCTGCCCAGAGCAAGAGAATATATGACCTAGTACCTCCTTTATCCACAAGAGAATGGTCAGTGGGATTCAGTCAAGATCCTGATGTGGGCCTGTACACATGGACTTTATCTGATAGCAGAACTTCCAGAAGAAAATAAAAAACTTGTCCCGCCTGTCAGACCCTTCTGCAAGTTGGAAGAAAATGCTATGGGAAAATTGGGAAACATGGTAAACCTCTAGGATTTTGGATCATTTCCTTTAAGAGTGTTATTATAATTATGGATTTACATCTAAATGTGTTTTGGAATATATTTTTCCTTCCCAAATAATAGTATAAAGCAACTCTACCCATGTGAATATAGATTGAATTTATAATATTAACTTTGTTCAACAAAGTCACCACATATCCATTAATATTCATTTATTCCCCTTAATGTTACTATGAAAAACTTGATTTATGTTTGGCCTTGATTTGTGAATTATTTTTTCTTTTTTTTAAAGATTTATTTATTTATTTCTCTCCCTCCCCCCCCTCCACCCTGGTTGTCTGTTTTCTGTGTCTATTTGCTGTGTCGTCTTTGTCCTCTTCTATGGTTGTCAGTGGCACGGGAATCTGTGTTTTTTTTTGCTGCGTCATCTTGTGTCATTTTTCCATGTGTGCGGCACCATTCCTGGGCAGGCTGCACTTTCTTTCATGCTGGGCGACTCCTTACAGGGCACACTCCTTGCACGTGGGGTTCCCTTATGCGGGGGACACCGCTGTGTGGCAGGACACTCCTTGTGCACATCAGCACTGCGCATGGGCCAGCTCCAACGTGGGTCAAGGAGGCCCAGGGTTTGAACCGCAGACCTCCCATGTGGTAGACTGACGCCCTAACCACTGGGCCAAGTCCGCCGCTCCCTATTTTTTTCTTTATTTAAGAAGCATTCATCCTTGTAATGACAGGAAAGAAATTATATTTGATACCTCATCCTCCTGCTGACATCATCATATGTCTGTTTTTCACATGACCACACCAGTTAGTCTTGCCCTGGGCCTCACTGCAAATAGCAAGGCCTTTACATCTACAAGATTTAGGTGATAAGCTGCACTGAATTTCTCCAAACATCCTTTACAGTTCTTTCTCCAAACTATCCTTGCTACTTCCTCTCCAAAATGCCCTTGGAGGTTCTTCTATGAAAGTGCACTTGGCAGTTCTGAATTATAACTTAAAATAATTTTCTATAATTTACTGCAATTTACAAGCAAGGATATATGTCCATATGGCTTTAATGATAGAAGCTGCCCTCAGCTTCCCAAACTGACACTTCCATTTTTGCTTTTCATATTGCCATATAGTTTGAACCTGACAAACTTCAAATTCTGTGGGAAAGTCTTGGCCCTCTCTTCTGTGCCACAATAAAGTCAAGAGCTCAGATCCACATATACAGTCCCCTGCTCCATGGAACCTCTTGGGAGAATAGGTTAAAGACCCATGCTTCTCTGCTGTGCTCCCTTATTTCCACTTTTTGTTTCTGGGGTCTTTGATCTTAAAGAAAAAAATATTTTCATGTGTTCTCTGCCTGCTGGTGCTCTGAGTTTGCACCTCATCAACCTAGGAGCTTCCATATAACATCCAAAGCAATTGGCAAAGCAAAAATGGTGATTTGACATTGATTGTTGGCAGAGAGGAGGAGTGACTTTAGGGTGTTCTAGGCTTTTCAACATGCTCTCACAGGTGGCTGGCACCATTTGGGAAGCCTCCACTGCTTGCTGGTGTTTTGAGCACCACTTTGCTTTACTCTTTGTGATGCAAGGTGTTGCCTAGGATTTCACACCTAATTAATTAAAGGTCTCTGGATATACAGAGAAGCGTAGGCCTGCTCACTGGAGGTCACTTTATTGAGCTACTTGCCTTAGGGCAAAAGGGAATGGAGATTGGGTCTCTATCACTCTCCTGAAAAGGGGTATGGGACTGGGTGAAACCATTGTAAATTTGATGTAAAATTTTTTCCATTATTATATAAAAATATTGAAGCCTACTTAAAATTTGAGAAAGTATGTTCCCAGTTCTGTTCTCTACCATGGTCTGTCTGGCAAGTCACCCAAAATTCCAAGGACAGCATTGTATTGAAATGACATCCTCCACTGCTAAATCCTGTCTGAGCTGTCCAAATGTATTATACCATCTTTAATTTAGGGAATATTTCCCCTGCCAGATATATAGGGAGGTGGTATACAAATGATTGGGATAACATGGAAACCCACTGCCCAAATGTATGCAGGGGTTCATAACCCTTATGTTCCTGCTCCCTTTCTGCTGTCATTTTTTTTTTGTCTCCTGGCACCATGGGTTATAGAGGGTCCCATCCTTGGCTGAGTACATAACCACTCTGAGATCAATTGGGACACCCTGGAGAGAGGTAGCAGAACATGAGGCAAGTCAGAGGGATTCCCCTCACCAACATATTTTTTCCAGCAAGACATAAAATGTCAAACAATCCTTGGATGGAAAGGATACAGTAATTCAAATCAGAAATTTTACCAGTGTAAAAATTAAATTATTCTTAAGGTCATTATTTGGCAGAAGGGAGAATCAGCAACTGATCACTTGCTATGTGTGTTCAACAAGGGGTCTGAATTAAGAATAGTTGCCCAGGAAATGGGACAACAGACAGATATTGCCATGGACTCCACATCACTAAGGACTTTTATCCATCGATGGAAAAACAAAACAAAACAGAGAGACAATAGGCTACTTTCACTAAATACTCCAAGCCCCTCCACTATTGACTTTAAGAAAACATCAAAGAAGGCTTACTTTGTCCAGAGCTGGTATACCCAAAGCAGATGCCCATGGCCAAACAATTAAAAAGGTCCAATTTTTATTTCAAAAAGATTTAGATGATCCAATGGGCATAGCTTTCACTTTAGCATTAAGACAAAGAAGAACCTGGAGTTCATTTCTAATCTTGAGGAGGTCTTTGTCACTGAGCAATGCAAGAGTTGCTTAAAGGAGATTCCATCCCAAATATTTGGAAAGCACATCTCTGATAAAGATATAATATCCATAAGATAAAAGTAATCCTAATTAATAAAAAGAAAAACAACTGATTTTTTAAATGGCAAAGACTTGAATGCAAATTTCTCCAGATATTAGCAAATGGCAAAAAAAAAAAAACAAAAACAAAAACAAAAAAAAAAAACACAGGAAAAGCTATTCAACATTATTAGCTGTAAGGTAATTCAAATCAAAACCAAAATGAGATACCATTTTGCAACCCCTAGAATTGCTACTTATAAAACAAATGAACAATTAGAAGTGTTGAAGAGAATGTGCTGAAATAGGCACACCCTTTCCTTGCTGGTGGGAATGTAAAAAGGTACAGCCACTGCAGAAGGAAATATGGTGGTTCAGCATAAAGTTAAGTATAGGATTCCCATATGACCTGACAACCTACTTCAAAGAATATAGCCAAAAGCTATGAAAATATAGTATTGAGCAGATTTTTACATACTGATGAGTCCATAGTGAAATTAATCACAATTGCCAAAGGTTGGGAGCAACTCAACTATCCCTCAGCTGAGAAGTAAATACAAAGTGGTATGTGCATACAATGGAATACTATGTAGTCTTTAAAATAATTAAAGAAATTGGTGATGTGGGAGGAGTGGATGGGGTGGGGAGTGGGGGGTGGGGTATATGGGGACCTCTTATATTTTTTAATGTAATATTTTTTTGTTATCTATGTATCTTCAAAAAAACAAAAAAATTTTAAAAAAAGAATTATGTTCTGATAACTGAGACAACATGAATTAACATTAACAATATAATTTTTAAGTGAAATAAGCCAGACACAAAAAGGCAATGATCTTGCCTGACATGAAATAATTCTTAAAGATTCAGAATCTAGAATATTGGTTACCCAAATCGGGGTTGTTGTATGGAATGGGTCAATTTCATATCACTATCAACAGAGAAATATGAAACACTTAAAAATAGTAATAAAATATAGAAAATCAAATTTTAAAAGAAACAAATTCAAAATAGGGTGAAATATATATGCAGCAGTAATTTGCTATAACTTGTGGAAAAAATCCAAATTTCAACTGACAGTTATGAAATAGCTAAATTAAGGGAAAGACAGGCCATACTCAAGATTGAAAAAACTCAGTATTATAAAGATGTCAATATATATTCATTTATTAAATATACTTGAATAAAAATTTTTGCAGACTTTTCAGAAATATTTATTATGTAAATATTGTGGCATAAAGGCAAAAAACAACAAGTAAACATTCAATAGAATAGATGGTACATATATGAACACTAAACAAATGACAGATGAAACAAGGAAGTGCAGTGGGAATTACATTTTTATCTTCCAACCCACACAAAACCAATTCAACTGGATTAAATAATAAATTTAGGAAATGGGATTTACAATAATCTTGAAGATATCTTCAAAACCATGAAGGAATATTTTACAAGGAGGAGCAGGAAGGATAATGAGAGCAGAAGGAAGAGGAAAAGATAGAAGATATACACATGGAAACATATTTGTGAATTTGATTGCATTAAATGAACAATTTCTTTCCTATAGTCAACACAAGGCAAATAATTCAACATCATTTGCCACTTAAAAATAAGTAAATCTTTTAGGGCCTAGAAAGGAAATCTTGCAGAAGATGTACAAATAATTTATTTTACCCCTGACAGTTTATACTGCACCAACAATTTTGAAGGATATCAGAAAGTGAATCCCTTAGTGCTGATACATATTCAGTGGGCTGGAGAATATAAATTCATATTCTACAATTGTTGGTAAAGATTTGTGGGAATTCTACTTGTTTTTGTGCATATTTGGCTCAAATGCTTTGGAAAAACAATTCAATGTTTTATTAGCAAGCTTAGACTAGTTTGCAGTAACAAAAAAAAAAACTTGTTAGTGCTAAGAGTAAGAAACATTTCCCACTTACCACATACTAAGTTTTGGTTTGCCTTTTATCTACATGCTATGGCACATTCTGTGTCCACATATGATCTACATTCTGTGACAAGGCTACTGGAGCAGACCGCATATGGGATGTTACTGGCTTTTGTGGAAGAATAAGATACAACCCTAGGTGCTGGTTCTCCTGAAGCCTGTGGAGATCCACAGGGTATATATCATGGGAGATGGATTTGGAGTTCTGTGCCATGTCAGAGGGCCCACTTTGGAATTTGTGCTCCTGGGTGTGATGGAACTGGACTCAGATGTGACCTTCCTACACACGCCTTTTCTGTCACTTTTACTGAATCTGTGGTTGGCTCTAGGGATGGTGCATACTCAGGGGACGTGAATCTCTGGACTGCCCATGTGCCAGCTGGGCCCTGAGCCTCAACAGAGTTGTGACGCCTAATCTCTGGTTTATTGGACTTATCCAGGTCAGCTAACAGGGAGGTGAAGATGGTCAACCACCGCACTAGGGAATCGAGAGAGCCAACAACTGCAAGCAAAGGAATTGCATCAATCATCCATATGGAATCTAAGATGCCTCTTGAACTAGATGTATTGGACATCACCATTCCAGGGTCCACAGAATGGAGGAGCAAAATATGGATTAGAGTGGAATGACTTACTGATATTCTACTGTAAAACTCTTGTGACTAGTAATACAAGAAATTTTAGCATTGAGATGGAGAAAGTGGCCACAGTAGTTGATGAGGGCAGGAAGAAGAAAGGAGAGATGTGATGTGGGGGCATTTTTGGGACTTTGGTTGTCCTAAATGATATTGCAGGCTCAGATGCTGGGCTTTATATATCCTGGAATAACTCACTGAATGTACTGGGAGAGAGTATGAACTACAGGGTAACTATTATCTACGTGGTGGAGCAGTGCTCCAAAATGTGTTCATCAAGTGTGATGAGTATGCCATAATGATGGAGGAGGTTGCTGGTGTGGGAGGAATGGGGTTAAGGGGTGGGAGGTATATGGGAACCTCATATTTTTTAGCATAACTTTTTTGTGTGATGCATATACCTTCAAAAATACAATTTACAAAAATGATAGGGTGGGGGGATGGGAAGTGGGGTATATGGGAACTTCTTATGTTTTTTGTTTTTTCTGTTTTTTAACATAACTTTCTTTGCTATCTATTAACTTTAATAAAAATGTGTAAAAAGATGTTATAAAGAAAGTTTCATATGTTGGTTCTTACACTCATACTCATTAGTTTAGAATATATTATATTGGTCAAAGAATATCATCTGATCCAATCTGCTATTAATGCATTAAAATACTCTTCTTTCTTATAAAGGATACAATACAGAAGGCCACCTAAGCATGGGTATGGCTATTTTGATTAATAAATCAAAGTTTTACTTGTACCTTGTGTATACATATGCTAGGGGTCTCCATTTCCAGTCAGTATAGTGAATACCTGTAAAATGGAGAAAACTTTATGAAAAGAGATCCTCATATTCTGAGGTATTTACATTTAGAATATTTTTATAATCATTCCTTAAAAGTGACTTGGAATAAAAATTGCTTCTTCCTTATTGAATAATCAATATATAGTTGAGCAATTCCCAAGTCCTGAATTGTCCTAAATGACATTGCAATGAGAGGTACAGGCCATTGTATATCTTACCATAACCTACAGAATTGGGTGGGGGAGAGTGATATTGTGCCCCCTGCTCTGATTCATTAAAACTCCAAATTTTATTGTTTCTAGCAGGATGTGTGGGGCTTATGTTTCTAACCTTGGACATAGAGAATTACTGAACCTGAAGCTACAAATGTAACATGTTAATGTAGGGAAAAGTTGGAAACCAATGACTTGAGGATGAGATTAAATGGTCTTGATATAGAAGCAGTAAGACCAACATTCTTGTGTGGACTGAATGACTAAAATCCAAATACATATATCCAGCATCCTATTTTCTTAAGATTAAATAGGGTATATATAATAAATATTTTCCTCAATGGGCCAGAGCAGACTTACTCTTATTCTACTATAGACTTATTGCTATTCTAACAATAAAAGAAATTTTATCACTGATGTGAAGGCAGTGGCCACTGGAGTTTCTGAGGGGAGGGAAAGTGGAAAATATGTGTAATATGGGAGCAGTTTTGGGACATTGTAATTGTCCTGAATGACATTGCAATGACAGATACATGCCATTATGTATCTCATCTGAACTTAGAAAATTGTGTGGGAGATAGTTTAAATTATAATGTAAACTATAATCCACCCTTAGTGGGAATGCTCCAATGTGTTCATTAATTGTAACAAATGTACAACACTAATGATGGATGATGTTTATGTAGGAAAGTGTGAGAGGGATAGGGAGTGGGGCATATGGAAATCCCCTACATTTTAGTGTAAATTTTATGTAATGTAAGTATCTTTATAAAAATAAAAAATAAAAAAATAAATTTATTCATGAATTATCTCCCTTTAAACTTTTGAGTATAATTTTAGACCAAGTAAAATACACTTATAGTTTATCCTGATGAAGACTCCACTAAAATAACAGTCAAATAACACAAAAGTTATGATCTACAATTATGCAGACAATGAAAGTATAACCATTATTTGATATTTACATATTTTAGAAGACAACATTTGAAAATTGGTGTCTAATGAACAAGAGAAGGTGCCTTAGATTATAGTATATATGGAAGGAGAAAGAGAGATTGATACTGTTAGAGTCCTTAAATTTTAGAATAATTGAGTTTTTGGCTTATGGAAGGCCATGCAATATGAGGGCTCATATGTTTCTTTAGAATTCACTTAGTTTAATCACATTAGCACTAGCAGTACTCAGTGGTTTGGTGGCTGGCATGAACATGTTTAAAAATACCTGAGGTAAATTTTCTATTAAAATAGAAAAAGAGAAATTAATGAAGGGAAACCATGGTCAGTTATTGTGAAATGAAGACTTAGAGGACAGAGTCCTGCTCATGACATTGAGGAGATCGAAAGCAAATTGTGGTTAGCTCTATTCCTACATGTAATTAAACAAAACCTCACCAGCCATTACTTCCAAGGTATGGAGATCTTAAACAGCTTTAAGTTGGCTCACTCTTAATTTTAAACAAATAGCTCAAGGCTAACAAATATTGGAAGAATTCCAGATTTTGATTAAGAAAGGCAAATTTTTTTTAATGATCCAAATGAACTGTGATATTTAAGAGGACAAGGGGATGTGTAAAAGCTCTAATATACTCAAAGACACAAAAACTGATTTTGAATCTGTATTTTGTTAACAGACAAGAATTCTACAATACCAAAGTAAATTATGTATGTGTATATAAATAATTTTAAGATTTAATATAATATAGGGTAATTTGAAGATCATTTCTCATAACAGAAGATTTAAATACAAAGATAAAATAAGGAAGCTATAAATGTTTGATGTAACTATGAGATAAAATTGAATTTGGTGATTTAAAAATTACAAGAAAAAATCTAGAAAAACATGGGCGAAATCTTGATAAGCTGGAGGTAAGTATTTGTACAAGGAAGGGCTAAAATGGGGACATAGGGATACCTTTGGGTGGGGCTTTGTGGGCTTGAGGGAGGCTAGGGTTGAGAGGATGTATAATATTGTTCAAGAAATTGGGGGGAGGGTAGCGGAACATATGAACATAGGAGATTGTCAGGTATGTAGTTGAAAGTGTAATGTTGAGAAAATGTTTTCAAAAATATAATAAGGAAGGTTATCTGCTTAAGATGCTTAAAGGGAAGACTCTGACACAGGACAGGCTTCTAGGGAGGTGTGAATGCTCATTTTGTGATAGCGGGTTACATCATTGGATGGAAACACATAAAACGAGAGTAAAGGTATACCCACTTCATGTTCTCAAAAAAAGGGAATTGTATCTCTCGAGAGACATGGTGGCTCTCAATGTGTTAGGGCAGTCAAGCATGTCAAACCTTCAGCATTGTTGCAAGTATCTCTGAACATGGCCCTTGAAGCAATGAAAATTAATTGTCACTGATTGTCACTGATTGCCCTGAGGGAAGGGGGAAAGAGGTGTTGAATAGATGGAATCAATGTAACTGTGGGGCAATGGAAGTGTTCCACAAGATTATGCATGGATGGATATAGGACATGTTAAATTACACCAAAAATGTATAGGGGCTTATAGGCTAAAATGCAAATCAATGTAAAACATAAGATAACTAAAAATTTAGAGAATTGTGTAGTCTAAAATATAAACCACAATGTAAACCAAAGTGTAACCTTGTTTGAAAGCTACTGTCTCAATATCTGTACATCATATTTTTTAATGTAACATTAAAAATATAAGAAAAGACAAAAATAAATATATTTTAAAAAGAAAAAAATGTAAGCTAATAAAGCTTCATGACTTATATACCCTACCTTGTTAGAATTCATTAATTGAAACACATCACATATTTACTGATGCCTGTATAACACTTAAAAAATTTGTAAAATAAAATATCAAATTATAGAGAGAATTTATCTTTTATTTTTTAAAGATTTATTTATTTATTTAATTCCCCCCCTCCCCCAGTTGTCTGTTCTCTGTGTCTATTTGCTGTGTCTTGTTTCTTTGTCTGCTTCTGTTGTCGTCAGCTGCAGGGGAAGTGTGGGCGGCGCCATTCCTGGGCAGGCTGCACTTTCTTTCACGCTGGGCAGCTCTCCTTATGGGGTGCACTCCTTGCGCGTGAGGCTCCCCTACGCAGTGACATCCCTGCATGGCAGGGCACTCCTTGCGCGCATCAGCACTGCGCATAGGCCAGCTCCACACGGGTCAAGGAGGCCCGGGGTTTGAACCATGGACCTCCCATGTGGTAGACGGATGCCCTAACCACTGGGCCAAGTCCGTTTCCCTATAGAGACAATTTAAAAAGAAGATATGCAACACTATTTTGCCACTTGAGGGATGTAAGTGAATATCAAATTGGTACTAGTTCTTTATATTGAAAGTTTTTTAAATAGGAAACTTTAAGTAAAAAGGTAAATTCCATATGGTTCACTTCTAAGTCATAAAGTGGATAATTATATTAACCATAGAATGATGACTCCAACTGTGAGAATCAGAATAATACAGCTCTTTCTATATTGAGGTGATTAGTTCATATACAGGTTTTGGTTGTTGTGGTAGTTTGGAGTGATATACCACAGTAAATAATATTCTTAAACCTAATCCATTTCTGTGGATGTGAACACATTTTAACTAGTCCTTTTTATTTCTTTTTTTAAATTATTACCCTTTTTAAGAGATACATAGATCATATAAAATGTTACCTTAAAAATATGAGGTTCCCATATATACCATTCCCCACAAGCCCCACTCTTCCCACATCAATAACTTCTTTCATTAGTGTGGTACATTCATTGCACTTGGTGAATACATTTTGGAGCACTGCTAAACAGAATGGATTATAGTTTACATTATAGTATACACTCTCTCCCAGTCCATCAAGGGGTTATGGCAGGATATATAATGTCCTACACCTGTCCCTGCAATATCATTCAGGACCATTCCAAGTCCCCAAAATGCCCCCATATCACATCTCATTTTCCCTCTCCCTGCTTCAGCGACTCCTGTGGCCACTGTTGCCAAATCAATGATATAATTCCTTCCATTGATAGAGTCACAATAATTCTATAGTAGAATACCAGTAAGTCCACTCTAATCAATATTTTATTCCTCCATCCAGAGGGCCCTGGGATGGAGATCCCCACTCCACCTCTATATTGAGAGGGGGCTTAGATCCCACATGGCTGATGGATGGGATATTCCTGCTTGCAATTGTAGACTACCTCAGCTCCTTAGTGTGGTGGTTGGCCATCCCTGTTACTGACCTGGGTAAGTCCAATGAACTGGAGAGTAGGTGCTGCAACTCTGCTGAGCCTCAGGATCCAATTGGCACATGGACAGTCCAGGAATTCAAGTCTCCTGGGTATACACCAACCCCAGCACCAACCTGGTTCAGAAAAAGTGACAGAGAGGCAAATGTGTAAAGAAGCCACATCTGAGTCCAACTACATCACACTCAGGAGCACAAATTCCAAAGTAGGGCCCACTGGCATGGCACTGAACTCTAGAGCTATCTACCAAGATTATAGGACCTGGGTGTCTCTGTAGCCCTCAGGAGGACAACTATTTTTGATGAGGTTACTTGAGTAATCGTATAGCCCAATCCAATCAGGAGAGTCTTAATCCTTTTACTGGAATCCTGTTAAAACAATGAAATTTAGACGGAAGGAGATAAATCCATGGGAATCAAGAAGAAGTTTAAAGGAACACTGAAAAGACAGGAGAGATAAGGTGAGGTTTCCACGTGCATTGGTATTTGGAAGAGTAGCCTAGGAGCAAGGATACTGGAAGCATAATGGTGCACTACTCTAATAGATGTCACTTGTGTGCACCTTTAAAAAAATAGGTAATATTTGAGAAGGGTAACTAATATTATTATTCCCAAGAGGAAGATCAGGCTTGCTTGGAGGAGGGATGGTCTCCCCTGAATTAGTTGAAATGGTCTAAGGCTGATTTTTTTCAGTCATGTGGAAGACATTTACTGCAGTTTTATTTTCTGTATATTATTCACATGCTCACATTTATTTATGTAAAAGGAATACTTTTATTCTAGTACAGTGCATACACTCCTAGTTTGTACCTTCAATATATCCAACAAAACAGAGCAAAGGCCACTGCACTTTACAACTCCAGCTGCAGTAGTCCAGTGAATTGAAGGTAGAATTAAACCCCCTCATTATAATATTAATCACAAGATATACAGCCATTTTGTTTATGCATGACAATTCTAGAGATCCAGGATATGTCCTGCCCTGTGCATTGCAGGAAGAATTTGTCTGTTGTGCAAAGGCTATGATGTGAAAAAAGGTCCAGGTTTGAGAGTTTAGGAGGTATTATGGACTTTTTCCCATGATATTGAGAACCATATATCCTGTGGCAGTTTGATATTAGTTATGAATCCCCAAAAATGAGAGACTATGTTTGTAAACTGGTCCGTTCCTCTAAGTATGGTACCCTTTGAATGCATTGGATTCAGTCGAAATGTTTTGACTAAATTATTTGTTAAGATTAAGGCAGCTTTGATTCAACCATGTCAGAAGGGCATGACTGAGATTGAGTCTATACACTTGTTAGACAGATTAAAATGGAAACTTCCTCAAGAAGACACATGACAGAGGCAAGAGCCCTGTCACATTGGGTATGAGGTCTCCAGAGAAAGCTGAACTGTTTGCCTAATAGTTTCCAGTTGAGCATAGGCACAGCTGAGAAAGCCTGGAAAGAAAGAACACCAGATATATGAAGCTCTGAGGGATGAGACAAATTTCTGGAAGTCAGTGCATCCCCATGGCATGCTTTGTTGCCACAGGCTCCAGGCCCCTAGGGTTAAGAGTTGCCCAGATCTGTAATAATACAGGAATGGAGGGACCCATTGGCCCTAGTGGCAGAGCTCTGTCACTGCCTGTTGCAGGACCTCCAGAACTTTTGTTGTTAGGGGTTCCCTTTAAAAGTTTTTGCCTTACTGGTGACCTTAACTAGATGGGCCTAAAAAATGCCCAATGTGGCACATGTTGTATTCAGTAGTCAAACAGGCCTATCTCGGTATTAGGTCATTTCAGTGAAAATAACTACAGTTTGTCTTTGTCTCATATGATTCTTTGTCTATTGACTCAAGTGGACCCTGGAAATTGTCCTCGTTGGGCATAGTATTGGACTTAGTCATGGTTGAATGCTCAATGTCTAAATGATATAATAGTCAAGATTTTTTGTAAGACTTGCTCAATCAACTTTCGTAGGGGTCTGCAATGTGGATGTCATCAATATAATGGAGGTTATAAGAACTTTGGGGGTAATCATGTCTGATATAAATCTAGCCCTACTAAGAGATTACAAACTGAAGGGGATTTAAGACATTCCTTCATGAACATGTTAAGTGTATAATGGAGGCTGTTCCATATGAATGTAAATTGATCTTGAGTCTAACTTGCAGAAGGATGGTAAAGTCATTAGCCTTCTCAATATCAGCATCCCCTGTGTCAGCTGTTACCCATCAGTGACAGCAATGATATTAGGTACTGCAGAGTACAGGGGTTGCAAGCTCCAGTTTCCTGAGGATTTTTTAAAGACCAGTCTGTGCTGCTGAACTGTGACAGGGTCAAAACACTTGCCTGCATGGAGTCCTA
Source organism: Dasypus novemcinctus (assembly GCF_030445035.2). Classification (NCBI taxonomy): domain Eukaryota; kingdom Metazoa; phylum Chordata; class Mammalia; order Cingulata; family Dasypodidae; genus Dasypus; species Dasypus novemcinctus. The sequence goes on along the minus strand of NC_080700.1, from coordinate 9,562,119 downwards.
ACCTTTAAAGTAATGACCTGGGGTACTTTTCTCCAACTTTAATTTTTAAAGGGGGATAATATCATTGTACAAACCACGGGAAATCTTCCTTCTTATCTGACACATCAACTCATAGTTAAAATTGTCTTCCTCACTGTCCTGTGCAGGGTATGGGGAGACCTTATTAACTGTCATTTTCCTCCACCCAAGACTGTGTTCAGGGATTTAAAATGTGGCAATGCTGGATTCAAAACATTTTTCCAATCCTGGGACCCCTTTCCCCACTCCTTTATGGGTCTTACTAGGGTCTTAATGATTAACTTAGAAGGACACCACTTTCCCAATAGTGTTGATGAAATTCTCCTATAGAATTTACATTAAAATCTACTCTATTCACCTCTTAAATTAGTACCCAAAGTCACATTTCCCAATGAGTGGACCCAGCCCTCCTTTGTCTTTTCCTGGTTGCATTTTGTTTTGCTCTTATGACCCTTTGGGTGTGGATGCTTCCAATTACTTTGATCCCGAGTCTTGTCCTCCCTGACCTGACTCAGTGAAGACAGCAGATACCTTCCTATGTCCATCACAAAACAGGATGTTATGATGGAGCTTTCTTACAACTTCCTCCACTGTTATCTCAGGGACAACAAAAGGGACAGAGGGGTGGGTGAGTCTACTTTTATGAATGCCTCCAATGTTGTCAAAGACAGTAAATTTTCATCCATGTCCTTCCACAATCAGACCCTCATAGTCAAGTGTTTATCACCTTTACCCTCAGCAGAGTTACAGCAAAATGAAGAGCTTTCCATGGAGTTCTATATTTAGGATGTTTCTTGTGATTAGGAATATGACATTTATACTCCCAGCAACACGGACTGAAAGCAGCATGGGTTTACCTACATCTCCCTTCTTTCAGCTGCCCTGTCTGATACAGGAAAAATATCTTGTAGCAGAGGATTAGGATTAACATTAACATTTCCAAGACTGTACCTCTCAGCCCTAGACATCTGAGTTTGCAATGCCCTCTCTTTGAACCTATGCACGAACCAACTTCATGTTCTGTTGCTCTCTTACAATATTTGGCTTTTAGCTTCCATATTTTGCTCTTAGAAAAAATGCCTCATTATAACAGCTTGGTTTTTATTTTTTTCTTAATTTTTTTAAATGTTACATTAAAAAAATATAAGAGGTTCCCATATACCCCCACCTCCCTCACCCCACTCCTTCCACATCAACAACCTCTTTCAATATCATGGCACATTCATTGCATTTGGTGAATACATTTTGCAGCACTGCTGCACCACATGAATAATGGTTTACATTGTAGTTTACACTCTCCCCTAGTCCACCCAGTGAGCCATGGCAGGACATAAATGTCCACAGCTTGGTTTTTAGCAATCCTACTATTTGTTCTGTGTTTGAAAACCAGCCAAATCTGAGGTTTGTAAGTAGCCCAGACAATGCAGTGGAGCTCCCTTCAGGGGGACTGCAGACTCTCCATTGGAGTCTTTTCCAACATTTGACACCTTGTGTGTTATGAGTGGCATGGGAGCATGAAACAAGTCAGGAGCCAAGATATAATTTCCAGCATCTACCAAACTCACCTCCTTCCATTCCACCCTTATCTACCATGTTACATCTTGCTTATAAACAGGAAAACTGCTTATGTCCCTTGTGTCCCCATGTCAATCACCCCTACAGAAGTTGGCATCACCTTGGGGAAATGGGAATGACAATAACTTAAGCCTACACCATGCCATAGTGTGATTTTTTTGGTAACCCAGCCAAGTATGCAAATCTGTTGGTCAGGAAGAAGGGCACCTAAAGAGATATCAACCCACTTCAGTGTAAGTGTCTGCATCACTAAATAATGCATGACTCAAACAGGACTGAACAGAAGAACAACATAGCAAAGAGATAGGGCATGGTCAGGTTCATAAGTAAACCATGGTTCCTCTTAGCCAGCAGGTCTCAATCCATGACCAATAAAGGGAGGTATTTTAATTACAGCATCACTCACTGTGTTTGTTGTCCTAATGGAGAACCTGGCTCCTTTCCCACCCAGTCATATATATATATATGACCAGGGTGTGGATTGGATATCATAAAACATCCCCATCCATGTCAGTCTGTCTCCAATGAATATTTATATATTGGGGCAATAGGGAGAGGAATGTATCAATAATACTTTATTTAGTAGCCTGACACTCAAGGTCCTTGAGCAAAGGAGGATCTGTAGGTCCAAGAATATTGGAGCAAACAGTGTCACCACACACTCCAATATGATTACTTATTTTTCATCATGCAGAAAACGTGAATGAATTGAGCATGACAAGATCCTTTTCAGCCAGATCAAATGGAGAGAGTGAAAGTATCCAAAGATAATCTGTATAAAAGGCCAGGTTTATAAAATAGTCCACATTTAAATGAGGAAAGCACCTTTAGAATGGTTCTCAGTGCTATAATGCCATTTTTTACTTATTTTGCAAATGCATCTCAATTTTAAACATTTTATTACTTGGTGTACACTTTTGTATAAAGGCAAATTTATAATTCCATAATTTGAATTGAATTATCTAATTCAAAACAGTCAATATTCTTTTAACAGGTAGCAATATCCAGAATCTTGAAATTGTCTCAAATGTATAGTTATCTGTTTAGGAACTAATCTATGGGTTTCTCTGTATGATACCATTTTTTTGTTTGTAGCTCATAAACATTCAGTACATTATTCAAAGTATTTTATATGTGGAAAATCTTTTCCGGAAGAATACATAAACTACACATGATTATGGACTTGAAAAATTAGGATACAGAAAGGTATCACTCACTATCACATATGCAAAAAGCAAAAGGATAATAATTACATAAAACCTGACATTTACTAGGGCTTGATTCAATTTTTAGAACATATATTAAATATAATTAATCTTCATTTAAATGTTATTCAGAATTTCTTAAATAAAATGAAAACTTTCCTTGGGAACTCAAAATATCTGTGAAACATTCTGCCTAGTGCTGTGTTAATTTCTCTGTTCCGCAAGCTATACATGATGGGGTTTATGAATGGGGGAACCATGGTGTAGAACATGGCTATGAGAAGATTACTATAAGATGCTTCATTTGCAATGGGACCAAAGGCTGCCATCATCAAGGAAATTACAAATAAAATGAGAGTTGCTAACTGTGGGGTACATGTGGATAAGGCTTTGTTATGGGCTTCTACAGAATTCGTCTTAAGCACCGTTGAAAATATATCAATATATGACTTAAACAAAAAGGCAGAACATACTAACACAATACAAATGCTTATAGTTAAGGCCATAAACTCAGGAAACTGAACATTTGAAGATGAGAGTCTCAAAATTTGAGGTATATCACAGAAATATTGGTGGGTCATATTATATTTTGTGAATGGAAGCCTGAACATGATACCTGTATGGATAGAAGAATAAACCAAACCGCTTCCCCATGAGCCACCAGCTGTCTGTGTGCACATATGTGGGGTGATGATAAGCCCATAGTGCAGAGGGTGGCAAATGGCAACATAGCGATAATATGACACCACCACCAGGAAGGCTAGTTCTGTGGATACCAAGAAGATAAACAGGAAAATCTGAGAGGCACAGGCTAGGAGAGAAATTGATTTATTGCCTGTCAGAGAATTCACAATCATGTTGGGAAGAGCAACTGAAGTGCAGCAAAGATATATAAGGGACAAATTGCCAATAAAGAAATACATTGGTGAGTGTAGATGTGGGTTGATTACAATGGCAGTAAGAGTTAAAACATTACCACTCAGGGCCCCTAGATACAATGTTAAGAATATCAGACCTTGCAGGACTTGGAGCTCTTGGGAGGTTGAGATATCCATGAGGAGAAATTCTGTGAATATTGTGAGATTTTCCATGTCTTCTAAAATATTATATTAACCCAGTAATTAAAGTATAGTATGATAAAATACACTAAAATTTAAATAGAGACAATACACATTATTCACAGACAAAATGTCCTGTTTGTATCAATATAGGACTAAAAATTCATCAGAAATCCATCATAAAGGAATTGGATAAAATATTTTGAAAGTAATGAATGGTCATGTATCCATTTTCATTTTCTTTCCTGATGTTAATGTTAATTTTAGTATTAACATTAATAATGTTCATTTTAGTATTTACTGGTTCAGAAAATCTGTTTATTAAATGATTTAAAATTAAATCAATATCTATGAACAGTTCAGGTATTGAATAACTTTTACTACATTTCATTAAAATTATTTTAACACACTGCCTGGACATGTCAAGTGATATAGCCTCATATTCTTCCTTAGTGAATGATCATCCCAGACATGTTCTAAAAGAGATCCTCTGCACTCACCCATTTTTTTTTTTTGCATAATATACAGCTGTTTTTTTATGCTTTTTAATGTAACGGCTTACTAAGATGTTTCCTCATATTTCTTGTTCTTTGGTTGTCTGTCTTAGCATTTGATCCTCTAACAAATTTTATGAATATTCTGAGGCACTTCTTAGAATGATTAATCCAAAGGAGACCAGATAGATGTCTTGTCACTCTTTTCTTTCAGTTTAATATAAGGCATAAATGTGAACTCCTTCCTTCCTCCTCTGTCCCACAATCTATAAAATATTTTATTTGTTTCAGATGATAATTTATTCCATTTTCTGTTGCTTTATGTACTAGAGTTCCCTTGCTATCTCTCTACTTTACCATTTCACTGGCATGTGGTCTCTAATAAAAGGATCCCACCTGATATTATTCATCCTCAAATAATCCTTCTTACAATTGACATGAATTCTAATATTTGATGAATGACTCATTCCTGTCCATATATTTTGACTCTATGCTTACCTAGATTTTTCTGGAAACTCCTTAATCAAATTAGCTATTGTTATTGTATCTATCTTATTTGTGCTTAACTTGGAACATTCCAAATCATAAATAAGTTCTTTTTCTGTTTTAATTATGCTTTCAACTCTAAAACACTATCTTCAAGGATATAATTGCAGAATTATTTAAATTTTTTTGGTTTGGAAACAGAATAGAGAATAGAGGGTTAAAACTATAAAAATGCTAGAATTTACGTTCTTATTAATATTTATTTATTTATAATTATATGTAATTGAAAAACTAGTACACAATTTGGATAACATTATATATGTATAGTAACAGTAATACTAATTTTCATTTACTTTCATTGATCATATGCATGAATTTGTAGTAGTTTGCAAAATATTTTATGAAAATTTTTATATAATCTTTCATTTATGAATTTTTTCTATCAAATTTATTTCATGAAGAAAAACATTTTAAATGAAGTATTTTATTAAATATCATATCAAACTCTATGATAGTTCTAACCTAAGGGTAGGTTATTGGACCTATCCAAAATTCCAGTTGATTTTCTTCTATCAAAATCATGCATGGCTTTTAATCATTAGAGATCTCATTCCTCTCACAGATTGCATCTTTCTCCTCAGTCTGTACAAATTCTCATTCCCCTACCTAAATTTCCATATATCTTCCACTTCACAGTCCACTGTGCACTGGCTAAATTTCCATACATCTGCTACTTCACAGTGCACAGTGCACTGTGATGATTAAATGCATACTCTTAGGTGTATGAGAAAGTTCACACTTTTCTCCCTGCTCTTTATTACCTCAAGAATATTTAGAAATTATTTACTTCACAGTACTATAATATGGAAAAACCAAAATGAATGGGAAAAGTATTCCTTATGAAATTTTAAAGGCATGAAATATTTTAGTAATTTAAAACCTAGATAGAGCATTATCTAGTCCTAATATCCAGGCAATAAATATAAGAAACTGTTTCCAGTAAAAACTTCACTGGATATCTCAACAAATCCATTTGATATTTAAAGAAAAATTATTGCTTACATGGATTTATTCCTATGAAATGCATTGGTAACTTATCGCTGCCCTTAAAGGTCTTAACTATCCTTTACTAACCAGTTGAGTTTCATTCTTAGTTCTTGTGCTAGTTTAATTTCTTGATAATTTCTGTAATATTATATTTTCCATATTTTGAGTTATTCTATATATCACATACATTTCATCAGGTACCATTTTTAAAACCTATTGTAAAAACAGAAAAATGACATTCAGACTAATTTAGAGCAGAAATAAAGTATGCTAAACAGATAGAGACATATAACTGCTATGCATCTAAAGTTTTCATTAGGCATTTAAAGAAATACGTGAATTAAAATATATATATATATATATATATACCTGATAAATGATGAATTACATTTATCATCTATAACTTGAATATTTCCCTTGCACCTTATAGACACTTTACAAAATCTGTGATCCTACCACTTTTTAATGATTAAAATCCACAGAGTTACCTATCAGAGAAGTCTACATTTAACTTTAGTGATATGAACAATTCTACTTTTAGTTTCTTTGTACAACATGTTTCTACATTATGAAGTAGACCTATGGGTCATCCATCTCAGGAGACCTGAAGGAATGGTGACATCACCTTCCAGAGAGGCCAGTTCTGCCTCACCTCCTGATTGGTAAGAATTCCTTGGTTATACATTTGAGATTAGTTAAACTCATAATAGTGTTTATTATCAATAAACTTAGCATAAATTTTTTTGTTAAAGTTAACAAAAGACATGTATTCAGAAGCCTTTCACATGTCACTGGTGATTCAATATATTTTCAATTTTAAGTCATATCATAAATACAATTTGTTGATATTATAATGTATCCACAACAACAACTCTAGGAAAATATCTTTTATAGAACTTTTAACTAACATTATGTCATGAAACAAAACCACATACTGTTTAAAATTATCAACAACAACAAAAAACTTTCCAGTAGCTGGTAAATTAAAGAAAAATAGGATATATATTAGAATGGGTTTTAAAAGAAAACAAGTAAAATGATTGTGGCACATTTTTATCAAAATTGCATTGAAGAGATCCTCATACATGGTATATCACAATAATGAAGGGGTACATCTCAGATTATCAGTTACTAGGAACAAAAGTAGATTTGAGGAACATAGATTATTGAGAATTTTCTGAAAATTCTTTTTAATAGATGTCAATCAGAAGTGTATTGATATGGGGGAGGTTAAGAAACTTCCAGGAAAGTCTCTGATATGTATGCTCAAAAATAGAAGTGTCCATATCCACTGCCAGTAATTAATACAGTTACAAAATCTTCAGGGAAGTATGGTGACTAGAGAAATGAAAAAAAAATGAACTGGAATGGATTTTGCCTGCAAATCTTTGCAAATAGTGTTCATCTGGAAAATATTTGTTTGAAGAGTAATGCATATCTTCAAATATGACATATTTCATTTACTATACCAAAAATACACATTTATCAATATCACCATTAAACCTCTCAAAAAGAATAGCAAGTGTCAGTAAGCAAAGACATTAATTTGGGCATCACAACTTTTTCTGAAATTGTAATTTTCACTTGAAACTAATTTTTTCATTACAGAGTGATTATGGTAGTTCTTTGCATTATATTCATTTTTTAAATTAAGTAGTTGTAATTTTATGGAAAATCATGCAGGAAATACAGAGTTCTTATATACACCACCACACACTGTTATCTACTACTAACATATTCTAATAATGTGTTTTTTTATTACAACTGATGCAACCATATTGTTATAATTATACTGTGAACTATAGTCCTTAGCTTACCTAAGGATTCAAAGATTGAATTGCACACTTCTAAGGATTTTTTAAAAATTCTTATACTGGTAGAATATATATATGACCTAAAATTTTTCATTGAAATACAAGTGTGCAATTCAGTGGTATTAATTATATTCAAAATATTGTGCTACCATCACTACTATTACCAATTTTTTCCAGTACCAAAAACAGAAGCTATCCCTATACCAAGTAAGCATTATATCCTTATTCCCTACCTATGTACTGGACATTGGTAACATATATTCTAGTTTCTGAATTTATGAGTTTGCATATTCATATTACTTCATATTAATGAGCTCATACAATATCTGTACTTTTGTACCTGGCTTATTTCAGAAAACGTATTGTCTTCAGAGTTAACCCATGTAGGAGCACGTCTCAGAATTTCATTTTTATATGTTCAATGTTTTACACCACATTTTGTTTATTCATTCTTCAGTTAATGAACATATAGATAGTTTCCATGTTTTGTCAAATTGTCTATAATGTTGCTATTAAATTTTTTTGACAAATAGATGTTCAGATCCCTACTTTCAATTCATCTATGTTAATATCTAGAAGTAAGATTTAGGTCACGTAGTAAATCTTTGGTTAACTTTTTGATGAAATGCCCAACACTTTTCCACAGTTTTACTTTCTTACCATAATGAACTAATGCCCTTATTTTTCCATACCAACTCCAAAATTTATTTTCATTTGTTTAATAAGAACAATTCTAGTAAGTGTGAAATGAGAGGTATTGATTTTCCTTTACTTGTACCAAATGCTTAATGATGTTGAGCTTATTTTCAGGTGTTTATTCTTCATTTGTATATTTCTTTGGATAAATGTCTATTCATATATTTTACCTATTTTTTAAATTGGATTGCTTGTCTTTTTGTTGTTGAGTTGTAGATTATTTGATATATTCTGAAATTAAGCCTCAAAAAGATATGCTATTTCCAAACATTTTCTCCATTTATTCTGCTATCCTTCAAATTTCATAAGGATATATATTGACACACAATTTTAAAACATATATTGATAAAATCACAATTAATATATTTTCTTCCTATGGCTTCTGCTTTTGGGGTATAACCTTAGAAACTACTGCCTCAACCTGAGGTTCTGAAGGTATTTCCTTAGGTTTCCTGCCAGGAGGGTCGAAGGATTATTTCTTATATTTAGGACATTGATGTACTGAAGGTATTGATGTTCTGAAGGTATTTCCTTAGGTTTCCTGCCAGGAGGGTCGAAGGATTATTTCTTATATTTAGGACATTGATGTACTTTGAGTGCAATATTTTTTTATGGTGTGAGAGAGGGGTCTCTATTATTTTGCAGACAACAACCCAGTTCTCCTAAATCAATTTGTTGAAGAGATTTTCTTTCCCAATTAAGTGGACTTGGCCTGTCAAAGATAATTGCCCATAATTGTGAGGGTTTATAACTGCACTCTAAATTCTATTTCATTGTTATATATGTCTGCCCTTGAGCAAGTATCATACAGTTTTAATTTCCATAGCTTTGGAATAAGTTTTAACATGGGAAAATATGAGTCCTTCAAATTTAATTTTTCAAGGTTTTTTGTCTATTTAGGGCTTTTTGCCATTCCATAAAAATTTCAGGCTAGAGTTTACCATTTCTGCCAAGAAGGTTGTTAAATTTGAATGTTACTACATAGAAATTATAAATTTGTTTGGGTAAAACTGAAATCTAAAAAATATTTAGTCTTCCATGAATGTGGACTATCCTACCATTTACTAATGTCTCTATTTCTTCTAGCATTTTTGATCCTTGAATAGATACATTCCTATGCACTTCATACTTTTAATTGTTATTGTAAATGAAATGTTTTTCTTAATTTCAACTTCAGATTATTTGCACTTGAAAATAGAAACACCATTGAATTTTTGGATGTTAAACTTTTACTTTGCAACTTTGTTGAACTTACTTAATAGCTCTAATAGTACTGCTGAGGATTTTTCAGTGTAGTCTACATATCAGATCTTATCATGAGCAAATGTGCAATATTTGTTTTTGCTTTCCAGGTTTTATGTATTTTATTTCTTTCACTTGCCTAATCAGTCTGGGTAGAAATTCCAGATATTGAATTACAGTAGTGAAAACTTTCAGTACTTCAAGATTGAGTCATTTTTAGCTTTTATTTTCTAAATATGTCCTTTATCTTGTTGAGATAGCTTCCTTGTAGTCCATGTTTTCTGTGTTTTTTCATCAAGGACAGGTGCTGGATTTTTTCAAATGTCTTTTCAGTATCAATTGAGATGTTCATGATTTAAAAGTATTATTATTTTTACTAATATGGTGAATTATATTAATTGATTTTCTTATGTTGAACTCTGTGCTTGCACACTTGGGATATATCCAATTTGATAATGGTGTAGAATTTTTCTGATGTGTAATTGTATTCAGTTTACTTGAATTTTATTGAGAGTATTAGAGTCTGTCTTAATACGGTGTGGTAGTTTGTGTACCGCCAGAAAATATGTTCTTAAAACTTGTCCATTCTGTGGACATGAACCTATTATGGGTGGAACCTTTTAATTAGGTCATTTCACTAAAGGATCATTAGAATAGCCTACCTCAAATAAGGAATGGCCCAGGATAGTTCATAATCCTTTTACTGCACTCCTATATAATCAAGTTGATTATGTAGGAAAAGACAGAGAGAAAGCCACAGAATTAGAAAAAAAGCCATGGAAGCCAGAAGCTGAAAGCATGATACCTGGAAGGGAAGGGAGAGATCATATGTCTTGCCATGTAACAGAAGAATACAGGATTGTCAGTTCTAATATAAAATTATTGTGACTCTAGCAATGCAAGAACCTTTACCATTGCTGTTGAGACAGTGGCCATAGGAGTTCCTGAGGGCACGGAGAGGGAAGAAAAGGTGTGATATGGGACATTTTGGGGCTTAGAATTGTCCTAAATGATATTCAGGGACAGATAAGGGACATTATATATCCTGCCATTACCCACTTAATGGACTGAGAGAGTGTGTGAACTATAATCCGTGCTTTATAGCAGTGTTCCAAAATGTATTCATCAAATGCAATCAAAGTGCCACACTGATGAAAGAGGTTGTAGATGTGGGAGGAGTTCGGGGTGGGGAGTGGGGGTATATGGAAACCTCTTATATTTTTTAATGTAAATTTTTGTGCAATCTATGTATCTTTAAAAAAGGATAATAAAAAGTGAAAAAAGAAGAAAGCATTGACTGATGATGTGTGCATTTCGACATTTTCAAGAAATCAGAACTTTAAGCTTTAAATCTAATAAATCCCCATTTTAAAAGGCAATTCATTTTTGTTATATTGGTATTGCAGCCTAACAGACAAAAAAATATGGGATATTTGTATTTCATTTTCTTTAACTGTGATATGTTTACATTCATTTAGTACTAGGGTGAAGATTACCTCAAAGAATGAAATAAGAATTGCTACTTCACTTTATTTTTTGGAAGTTTTGAAAAGTATTTGTATTAAATCTTTTCGGAATATTTGTTAAATTGATCAATGAAGCCACCTGGTCCTGCTTTACTTTTTAGGGAGGTATGTGATTATTGATTCAATCTCTTTATTTATTTGCCCATGGATATCTTTTCCTTCTGAGTCAGTTTAAGCAGTTTGTGTGTTTCTAGAATTTTGTCCTTTTCACAAAGGTTATCTAATTTGTTGGCATACAGTTTTTCATCCTATCACCTTATAAACCTTATTTTGAACATACTTTAATTTCTGATTTTAATTATTTGCATACTCTTTTTTCCTTTGACAGCTTAGCTAAAATTTTGAGGATTTTGATCAAAGAATCAAATTTCGCTTTTGTTAGTACTATTTTTTGCACTACATTATTATTATTATTATATTATTATTATTGGTTCTACATTCTCTTTTTTTTAACGTTACATTCAAAATATATGAGTTTCCCATATACCCCAACCGCCCTCACCCAACTCCTCCCACATCAACAAACTCTTTCATGAATGTCGCACATTCATTGCATGTGGTGAATACATTTTGGAGCACGGCTGCTCCACATGGATTATAGTTTACATTGTATTTTACACTCTCTCCCAGTACATTCAGTGGGCTATGGCAGGTTATAAAATGTCCAGCATCTTTCCCTGCAATATCATTTAGGACAATTCCAAGTCCCAAAATTGCCCCCACATCACATCTCTTCTTTCCTGTCCCTACCCTCAGCAACTACTGTGGCCACTTTCTCCATACCAATGCTACAATTTCTTCCATTACTAGTCACAGTATTTCCACAGTAGAATATTAGTAAGTCCACTCTAATCCATATTTTCTCCCTCCATCTTGTGGACCCTGGGATGGTGATGTCCATTCCACCTCTATATCAAGAGGGGGCTTAGATTCCACTGGATGATGGATGCAATTCCCCTGCTTGCAGTTGTAGGTACTCTCAGTTCCCTGGTGAGATGGTTGACCATCTTAACCTCCCTATTAGCAGACTTGGGTAAGTCCAACAAACCAGATGGTTGGAGTTGCAACTCTGCTAAGATTCAGGGCCCAGCTGGCACATGGACAGTCCAGAGATTCAAGTCTCCTGAATATACACCAACCCTAGAGTCCACCACAGGTTGTGTAAAAGTGACAGAAGAGGCATGTGTAAAAAGGTGACATCTGAGCCCAACTTCATCACACTCAGGAACACAAATTCCAAAGTAGGGTCTGCTGACATGGCACTGAATTCCAGAGTCATCTGACATTACCATAGAACCTGTGGGTCTCTGTAGTCCTCAGAAGATCCAGTACCTGGGGTTGTATCTATGTTGGCTGTCTCTGGAGTCCTGCTGAGGTGTGCATAAGCATGATCGCTCTGATGACCTCCCAACTCTTTTTTGAACACTCTGAGTCATAAAAACTCATTTGTTTTTGCCATTTCCCTCTCTTATTCAAGGTCAAAAAGCAGTTTTTAACATATGATTCTACATGCAGGGTGAGATATTCTACTGGTCTGAGTTGACCCTTTTATTCAAAGTCTTTTTCTATTTACATCACCAACTGGTGTTTGATAGTAATCCCTTGGTGCAAGGGAGGCTCCTCTCCAGGGATCATGTCTCATGTTGGGGGGAAGGTAATGCATTTACATGCTGAATTTTGCTTAGAGAGTGGCAACATTTTGAGCAATATGGAGATTCTCAGGAGGTATCTCTTAGGCACCCTGCAGCTCTAGGCATAGTTCATATTTTAGGAACACAGGCTCATAATCATTATCATCAGTATCAATGGCTCATTGTTGGACTATCCTTTTTTGTTAGTCTTTGCCATTGCACTTGGGGGATTGTTGCTTTTCCATTGGGGAATGAGATAGAGCTCCCCTGGCTAGGGACTCAGCACTCCCTCAGTTGTCATTTGTAACTGTAACTACTATGAAAATACCCAACATATATCCAAACATTTTTATGTACCCTCTATACATGCCCTGGATAACTCCCTCCCAATCATGTGCCCCTATCAATAATACCCACACCAGTGTGCCTCCTCTGCCATAGTTGAATCTCTCTGTGGTTCAATACTTCTTCAAAAATGAAGCCTAATATATTGCCAAATTCAATTAATAGCAAAATAGCAAAATGATATGTTTAAAGATTAGAGATAGGTGGCAGACTTGGCCCAGTGGTTAGGGCATCTGTCTACTACATGGAAAGTCCACAGTTCAAACCCTGGGCCTCCTTCACCCATGTGGATCTGGCCCATGCATAGTGCTGAAGCACGCAAGGAGTGCCCTGCCACACAGGGGTTTCCCCTGTGTAGGGGAGCCCTACATGCAAGGAGTGCACCGCATAAGGAGAGCTGCCCAGCATGAAAGTGCAGCCTGCCCAGGAATGGTGCTGCACACATGGAGGACTGACATGACAAGATGAATCAACTGAAAAAGAAACACAGATTTCCATGCTGCTGACAACAACAGAAGGGGACAAAGAAGATGCAGCAAATAGGCACAGAGTACAGACAACTGGAGTAGGGGGGAGGGGAGAGAAATAAATAAATAGATCTTTAAAAATAAATAAATAAATAAAGATTAGAGATAGAACACATACTAATTTAGAAAAACTAAAATATAGTAAAAATAAATTGGGATATTAAAAAATGAAAAACAATATAAAGCTTTGTTATTTTTGTTTTTTCTCTATTTTTAAAAAATGTTACATTAAATATGAGGTTCCCATATACCCCCACCCCCTTGCCCCACTCCTCCCACATCAACAACCTCTTTCATCATCATGGGACATTCATTGCATTTGGTGAATACATTGAACACATTTTGGAACCCTACTGCACCATCTGGACAGTGGTTTACATTGTAGTTTACACTCTCCCCCAGTCCACCCAGTGGGCCATGGCCTTATTTTTGACAATTTCCCTTTCATCACTGCAATAGGTGTTGCCCCGTATGTACAGTGGCAAGGAAATTTTTTTCATTGCTTCCTCAGTGTCTACATCCTTTCATTTTTTTTCTAATTTTTAATTTTGTCTTCACAAAAGTTTTAGATCACAGTATTTCACATATACAATATAGGGGACTCCCATATCAAACACTTTACCCCTTCCTCAGCAATGGTCTTTTTAAGAATCAAAGTTCAGTGTCAGCAATTTCTCTAGTAGTAGCTGACCTAAGGAGAACTTTTCAGGGATAATTGAGTTTCTTTCACAAATTTATTTCTCACAATCCTGGTGAAAAGTGTGTCTTCTGGGCATTCCTTTATTGAGTGAACATGTCTTACATGATAAGTCCACTCTAACCATCCAATTTCTCTAAGCATTTGGATTCTCTTGTGTTCTGTAACAGGACAGTTCTTGCATTTCAACATCAGGCAATGTCACCCACCTTTGGTTCATGTTTCAGCCAAGTGCCAGAACAAACGGTTAGATCTCTTTCTAACAAACTGATTTAAAATATTTTATACAGAATATGTTAAGTGGGTCATATCATTAAATTCAGCTTTATAGAACTTTATGTTCTTTACACTATTAACCCAAACTCTTAATATCTTTTTCTCATAGCTTTTCTCCTTATTTAATGTAAATTAGAAAAATCATGCAGCTCTTTTAAACTGTAGCACACTTCTTCCCAGGTTACAGTTCATACATCACCATTTGAGGATGATTGTGACTTCAGTTTAGTCATAGGTCTAAATGAAAAAAAGGGGTGATCAGGTAATTCATGAGAAGAATTGCACTTCACAAACCAGAATTTGCATTTTCATCTGGTGAAACAGGATTTCTCTCTTCATACAGAGGTTTTAAGGACTTTTTCTGGGAAGGCAGTTACAGATTTACCAGCCACTGTATGTTTAGTATCTCCATGTGGATGTTGGATGTCTGATTTCTCAGGGTTGACTAGAGATGCGTTGGTGAATTCTCCAAGGGATGCGTTTATGAACTTATCTGGCAAAGAATACTTAGCAGAATCCATGGTTTCAATATCCCCACTGTTACCATTTCTAGCTATATGTCCCTACTCCAATTTTTGGGATCTCATTCCTTTTGAATCAGCACCCCCTCGTTATCAGCAGACACCCAACAATGTTAACAATTCAATTTATATTGTAAATCAGCCACTTGCACAATAAGACTCTGAGTCTGGTTTAATGAATTTCAAGTCTGTGTCTATAAGAAGAGTTTCTCTAAGGGCACACTTAGAAACTTTCATATCCTTCATACATTGCTTAAACTCAGAGTTTGGAGCTTTGAGTTCATCCCTGTTTTTAAAATCTCTGTCTGGCATATTAGGAACAATCTGTAACATCATTATACATTTAACTCTACAAAACTATTAAACAATCAAATACAATGTCATTGAGAACCATTCTTCTTAATAGTATTTGAGTAGCAGTATCTAATGATGGTATTTTCCATATCTCTATTGCTAATTCATGCCATGGTCTATCAGGGGCATCTTGATTATTGGGGGTATTGTCATTAATAATTCTGAATCCAATCAATTAGAAGAGAAATTCCCAAAACCTCATAATCAATTTAAAAATCTCTTACTGAAAATTCAATTTTTCAAGAAACACCTCCAGTAGGAAATTTTTATTAGGCAACTTCTCCAAGGAAATGGAGTGTACAGGATAATTTGCAAATATGCATATTTTACAAAAATAGCATGTTTGTGTGTCTGTGATTATAGGAATTTGTAATGTCTGCATTCCATTTGTTCTAACATTTCAAATAATAGAAAATCATTCAGGTTAATAGTGGAGAAAAAAGCCTTAAATGTATGACAATAAAACCCCACAAATATGTTTGGGACACTCACTATCTTTTCAGATAGAGTTATTGAAATGACTCTATAGGTGGATAATGACTCAGTGGACTAGTCTATTAGAAGACAAGTCTTCTTTCCTCCATGTTGGTATCAGGGAGGTTTTCCAAATCAAATTATGACCAGCAATTATCCTAAAGAAATTGAAAAGGATACGTAATTTTAAAAAGGTGTCCCTGTGTGGTTATTTATGATTCTTTCTCATTTGGAATTTATGATTCTTAACCTCAGGTCAATTCTATCAGTTCACAAATTCCACATGGAATGCTGAGCCAGAAAATAACTCTAAATATCACTAGTCATAGGAAGCCCATAATCATACAGAGTACAGTTGCTTCTGACATAATATGAGACTGTTTGTGTTCACTAGGTTTAATAATATACCTACATAAATATAAATATATATGCACATCTGCACAAAACAATGATACAATTTTAATGGAAATAAAAAATATCAAAAGTTAATTTCAATAAATTCATATAAATATGGAGAAAAGTGTACAATGAGAAAAGAATAATGAGACAATAATAAATTTCTCAGACTACAAATTTGATAATGATATAAATGAAATGAAGCACAGGAACTTATTGTGCAGATAATGTAAAGAAATAAATATAAAAAGAGATAACTATTTGAAAAATAGAAGCCAGAAACTTGCCAATGAGTACAGAACAAGAAATGGCCACTTTCACCAGATTTAAAAGCCAGAATGAATTCACCAAATGCAATGAATGTGCCACATTGATGAAAGAGGTTGTTGAGTGGGAGGAATGGGGTGGGATGTGTGTAGAGTATATGGGAACCTCTCATGTTTTTTAATGTAATATTTTTTGTCTCTATATATCTTCCAAAAATACAATAAAAAATGATGGGGGTGAGGAGGTTGGAGTGGGGTATATGGGAACCTCTTATGTTTTTTAATGTAACACTTTGTGTAATCTATTTATTTTAAAAAGATAAAGCATAAAATGAAATTTTAAAAAATTTTAAAAAATAAAGAACAAATAAAATCACATCACTGTCCTACCAATAAAACTTCAGTCCCTCCCAAATAAAGCAGCATATGAGGCAAGAAAATGAAATCATAATATACAGTAATTTGAAAAGAAGAAACAGTATTTGTATTAACTACAGATTTAATGTGAAAGTGAAGGATAAATAAAAATCTACACAACTTTTATTGAATTATTATTTTAAAATGGTTAAGAAGACAATTGGATGCAAAATGTCAATAATGTAATATTAAATATCTATAGACTAGTAAAGAAAATATAACATGGATTTTAAATGAGACAATTTAAAAGAGCATGAAATATTTATAGCAGATATGTAGCAAAGATTTCAGGTATTAAGGAAAAATTTAAAATTTTTCATAGAGAGATATTAAAAAAATAAACTGAAGGAGTGATTGATCAAAATTTATAGATTTGCAGATGATATAAATATTTCACTTAATAATATAAAATGACATGAGAATAAAAATCCAAGCAAATATTTTTCTTTAGAATTTGACAATTTGATCCTAAAATTCATAGGAATCTCAAATATAAAATGTATTTAAAAGTAAGAAATAATATATGTATATTTATATATTTTTTTATATATACACAATTACACATTCAGCACTATTCTATGTGGAGATGGTACATACATTTTTAGTAAAAGGATCCAGGAATTTGAGTAAAAGTATTTGAAAAATAAGATTATATTCATTTTTATTAACATACACAAACCAAATGCAAGTGGATTAAAAATAAAATATTGTAAACAATATCTTAATATTTGGAAAAACGTCTTCAGATCTATAAAGAAAGAAATAATTATGTTAGAAGAAGTAGGAGAAGGATGAGAAAAATATACAAATTACAAAAAAGGGTAACAAGTTTGTGCATTCAATTTCAATAAGATAATTTTTTGTCTCTATTCACAATGCAAGAGTACAGGAATGCAAATTACAAAGAAAGAGGAAATTAACTCATAATGCTTAAAAAAGGAATTTCAGAAAAGGAGAAACATACACATCTCATTTATTCATGATGGTGTGTTCTGAACCATTAGTAGTAGTGAAGGAAAATAAATAGTATGACTAAAATGAGGTAATGCCACAAACTTAGTAGATTGTAAAAAATAAATCTGGAAGCATGAATCTTCAGTGATGATGTAGAGCAAAGGAAATACTTTCATACGTTTGGTGTGTGAATAACTTTGTACAGTTGCTTTGGAAAACTGATTTTGTGTCAGTCAGCTATGGCTCCATTTTAATGTAGTAGCAAGAAATTCTTGTCTGTGCTGAGAGCAACAATCTTTATTTTCAACTTGTGACACATGTCCCTTGTGTGTTGGCTATGACTTTGTTCCACATCTTCCATATTATATGCCCCATCTATTGTAAATTTCTTAGTTTCATAAGCTACATAAATTCTCTTGATATAATGAAAGGATATTGTAGTGATGTAAACATATGTTAACTCTGAAGTCCCCACTCTACTTTTGTTTTCATTTATTGACAAAAGCATACCCTGTGGCTGTACTGGTCATAACAAATTGGGATACCATTTTGAATTGTTCTTTAAACAAGTCTCTAATTATTAATTTGACAAAGCACATATTATGAACATGCATTTAGAAACAAATTATCTGCAGAGTGGAAAAAATCATGAATATATAAAGGAACACAGAAAACTTCTAGGATTTGTGGTATTTAAATTAGGAATATTTTATAAGTATGTGTTTAAATGTGTTTTGGAATATAGTGTATTCCTCCTTTCCAGTTAGCAATGTATATCCATACTGCTGTCCTCAATACAGATGACATTTAGAGTATTAAAATTTATTCAAGTCATCTCATATAAATTAATATTTATCATTTTGTTGAGGTTACTGTCATAAAATTGAATTATATTTATAATTTATAAACATAATGCCATTTTGGAGGAGAAGACATGTATATCTCTCAGAGTACCAACAAGAAGTACAAGCATAAGCTGCAGGACATTCTGAAGGGATGCTAGCAGATTACTAACAAGAGATTCAAGATTGACAGGACACTTCACCAATAGCGTGCTAGTGGAATCTTCTGGGCATTTTTGAGGGCTGTTAGTAGATGCCATGGGGACAGATATCCAGCTATGTCAATGAGTCTGGAGGGTAGTTTGGCAAAAGCTGAGAGACATTTTTAGAGAATGCTAGTGGATGGTGAGTCAGATTAATTACCCAACAGAGGGGTTCAAGAATGACTGAAAGAGTAGGTTCCTAGTCACTGTGCAAAGCTCTATAACAATGGGACCACTTAAGGTGAAGATCAGGAATTCATGAGCCCAGTAACTCTTAGCAGGTCCCTGACTCAGGAAGTTCTTGAAACTTCAGGAAAAAATGCAGAGCTCTTCAGGGACCTTTCTGTCATAACTCCAAGGGAATTTTAGAGACCAGGTTTGCCTCTAGGAAACAGGGATAATCATGAAGAAGTTAGTAAGGTACAGTATTACCTTGAAAAGGACAACATATATTTTCTCATCCCTTTAGATTTCTCTGACCCCAGATATTACTAAGATAAAACTGAAGAGACTAGAGAGGTTCAGGTGTGGTTAGTACCCAGGTTGTCCAACAGAGAAAGGACTCATGCTGTGTTTACTTGTGCATTGGCCATAGCAGAGGTGGCTGCAGCAACAGAGGAAGATGATAATTATCATCAGGTTATCTCCACCTGGAGCAATGGGCTCTATGGCAGAGCAATATTTTGACCCCTTTCCTGTGTGCATTTAGGGCTACCATGCCTCCCACTCTTCAAGACTGAAGTGACTGAAGTTCACAGAGAAAGAAAGACAGATAGAGTGGCCTAAGGTGACAAATCCCCTTCCTCCACCAAGTTGCTTCCCAGCATAGGAAGGATGTCTGCTCTGCATGGCCGAAGATTTAGGTGCACTCTGTCTTCCCTCCAGGTAAGCCTGAGCTCTACCCAAAGTAAGGTGTTTTGTCCTGCACTACTCTTGTAGTTTTAGTTGGAAAAGCTGTTCTTCCAGTTTCTCTATGCCCTCTGCTCCCAAATGCCCAAAACAATCCTCCCCACCCCCCCCACCCCCCGGGGTATGAACCTTGCTGTCTGTGACTGACACTAGTGCTGTTCTCTCTGCTTTCTTTATGAAATTTCTGTTAAGTTGGAAGCCCCCTTGTCTAATTATCTGGACCTCAGCAATAAGACCCAATTGTGTCCTGTGGGAGTGAAAGTAGTATGCTAAGGTTAGAGTTCAATAGAGAAGTGGAGGTGGGGTGGGAAATATTATTAGGCATTTTAGATACTGTTCACAGTTATTGGTGATCCCTACTACTACGGGCAGCATGAAATAAGGAAAAATGATGTTATCAGTGTTTGTATCAGAGTCCAAAGCTACTGAAGCTAAAAATAAAAATGGTGGGTCCTTTTTTAACCTCTATAAGCCTCCATTGAATGGCTGCCTTAAATCAACATATTTCCTTAGCTGAAGACCTTGCATGTATTTTCACAATTAAAAAATTGAAGTTTCACTTTTTACTTCCACCTTTGCTTTGACTCTATTAATTAGCTACCTTTGATGCCTAGCAACCTCAAATGTGCAAATACACCTCGGTTTTTAAAAAATCATACAAAACAGTTATTCTTTTAATTTATCTTTTCAGACAATACCCATTTTTCAAGAAAAATATTTCACTTGCTACATACTACTTTCATTATCTTAATGCTAGTTAATAAATTAGTACTACTCAATAGTTCATGAATACATCACATTGTTCCCAAACATATCTCCTTGAGGAATTGTATTCCATTTTTTAAAGAATAAAATCCATTTTAAAACTTCACATCCTAAACTGAGCCATTTCCATATACTTTCTCTGAAGCATTGCAAGGAATAAAATACATTTTTAAATTGTAAACATAATTTTCCCAAATAGAAGTTATGTTATATTCATTTTAATTTTTATGGTGTAAATACAAAAATAAATAAAGAAACATTGCAACAGACTATCGAGTACAACCACACACAAGCTAAAATGCAATTGCTTAATATATGACAAAGGTAATGTTTGCTAATACAATAACAATGCTATATGCTTTTCTTCAACTGGTGCTTGTACCATTAGAAAAAAGGATTTTAACAATACATAAATGATGTAAATGAAAGGGATAAATTATTAAAGTCAAAACTATTATTATTTTAAAGAATAAAAGGGAGATCATCTGCTGTATATCAGTGTAATTAAAAAGGTCTTATACAAGAGAAACAGATGCTGAAAAAGTTAATCATATTATTATTGAAAATTGCTCTTTCTAAGAGGATATAGAAGAGTACAAAATTCAATGTAGGGGAATAGATGTAGTTTACTGGTTGAGTGCCTGCTTCCCATGTATGGTTTCCTGAGTTCAATTGCTGGTACCTCCAAAAGAAAAGGAAAAAATTTCTGTATAACAAATTGAATAATCTGGCACTCATGATATGGACAGGAATTTAACAGAGGAGGATTTCAATATTAACATTAAAACACATTAAAATTTAAAATCAAACAAGTATATATATACACACAGCACACAAGAAATATTTTAAAATCTGAAAATAAATTGCATTCATAAGTAATTTAAGCAAACAGAAAACTAACATTTTACTGATATAAGTATTAATTTGTACAATCAGTTTGAAAATTAGTATTACAGGGTGCCTAGGAGCTACCTCCTGAGGCCTTCCTTTTTACTCAAATGTGGCCTTTCTATAAGTCAAAGTCACCATATAAATGCATTACCTTCCCCTCAGCATGGGACATAACTCCCAGGGATGAGCCACTCTGGCACTGAGGGATTACTACCAAGTACCAACAGGCAAAACAACTGGTAAAATACCTTGACCAAATGGAGGAAAGGGTAAATGTTGGAAACTGAGGCACAGTGGTCTCACAAGGAGAGACGTGCTGTTTTCATGGCTATGCTTGCTACCTAAGCAATGCAGTAATTAAAAGTTTCTGGCCAACAGGATGAAGCTGTAAAAGGCTGAAAGAAAAGATGAGCACATACCTTTTGTAGTACATAGAACACTTAGACTTTGTACCTTGATATAAGATTTTTTTTGAGTTCCTTAGTAATGTTACTAGTTAACTGCATGTTGCTGTTTGTTGTCACATAGACTGGGTATATAGAGAGCCCTTTATAAACAATAAAGTTGTCTGATGAGTCTCTACTCACAGACTCCCTGATCCCAGTGCTGTCATTCTTTCTTTCTTTTTCTCTCTTTCTTTCTCTTTATTTCACTCTTCTTTTTTCTCTTTCTTTCATTCCTGATATCCTTTGGGTCCAAATCTCCAACAACTGGTACCCAATGTGGAGTCCAAAGAAGGGAGTCTTCCAAATCAGTATTGGGAACCATGGAAAAGACCTCATCTAGGGTCAAGTGAGATGTCCAAAGCAGAGTGACTCGAGTCTTCAAGATTAAGTAAGTAAGTAACATTTCCGCAAAGTCATCCGGGTAATGGGTAATCAAATGGGATATGTGGAAGCATATTCGCAAGTGTTAAAAACTTTACTGAAAGTTAATGGGGTGCCCATAAAAAGCTATGAATTACTAGAATTGTTTGCTTTTATACAAAAACATTGTTGCTGGCTTCAGCCTCAGGGGCATGTTTTAAATTTGAAACAGTGGAGACGCAGAATGAAAGCCTTATGAAAATCATACCAAAAAAGGGAATTCAATCCATTATCAATATGGGCCTTAGGCCACCAGATAGTGGCAACTTTAGATCCTTTACAGTCTGAAGGAGAGAAAGATGAAATTACTACATTTTTTAAGCCCATAAGTAAATTTGAAATGAAAGAAAGTAAATTGGAACAAGAACAGGAGCTTGAGGCAAATAGGGAACCATCACATTTTTCCCCCTCATCCTGATATTAACCCTTTCATCAACAAAAGCTCAGTGAAGTGTCCTAATGAAATATCTTCTCTGTATCCAGTACAACCCTCTCTAAATTAGAAATGTTTTCAGATGTTCCCAATGCTTTGCCTTATGTTAAATAATTATCTGCTTTCCCAGTAACATTACATGTGATACCACCAGATACAAATAATCCACAAGGGGGTGTCAAGTTTCATCCTGAGGCAATACCTTTTAAACTATTGTAAGATTTAAAATAGGCAAAAAATACTAAATAAAGTCCTTGTTAGTGAAATCAGGCTTGTAAGAAAACTCTCCGTTAAAGTGTTAACTAAGATAAGGAAACTATTCTGGAAGCAACTCTGGAAACCCCCTGTTGTCTACATGGCAATGTAGCTGTGGGCTAGTGGGGGTTAATAGAGTTAAGCCACTGGAAAAAGAGAAAAACATGGCAACATTAGTGTTCTGTTTAGTTTCCATGCTAATTCTAATTGGGCCTATTTAACCAAGATAATAAAATTAGTACAAAATTTTTATCAAGGTGTTAAAAGGAATTTTCAGTTTTAAATCAATAGCTTACTCCTGAACTTCAAGTGTCAGTATAGTCTTACAGAGTAGTAATCCAAAGATGTGTGTTAACGGTCTGTCTAAACTGCTAAATAAGAGCTTAGCTACATTTAGGCTGCTCAAGTTATCTTAACTGATTGCTGATAACTAATAAAAATGTTTCCAAGAACAAGCTTGCATGTTACAAGCAACATGAATTCCAGAAGAAATCTTAAAAAGTAAAGTCTAACAGCCAATCCAAGGTCCACAGAGAAAAGGTGGCTTTGCAGTGGGAAAAGTGGACATGGTGGCTGAGGGGTGTGGGGAGTGGCAGGAGGAGATGAGATGTGGGGGTGCCTTTGGGACTTGGGGTTGCCCTGGATGGTGCCTCAGGGGCAATCACCGGACGTTGTGAGTCCTCCCAGGGCCCACTGGATGGAGTGGGGGAGAGTGTGGGACTTGATGTGGACCGTTGACCATGGGGTGCAGAGATGCCCAGAGATGTACTTACCAGGTGTAATGGATGTGTCATGATGATGGGAGTGAGTGTTGCTGGGGGGGGGGGGGGAGTGGTGGGGTTGAATGGGACCTCATATTTTTTTTAATTTAATATTTTTACAAAATCAATTAAAAAAATAAAAAAAGTAAAGTCTAAGATATGATATAATGAGAACTTAAAAACAGCTATACCAAGAAAATAAAAATTATAAGTCAATTGTAAACTGTGTGTTTCTGTTAATGTGTTGTAATTGTTTTGTGTTTGTTTGTTCAATGTCAGTGTATATATTGATGGCTCCAGATGCTAATATAAATTAATAAATAAATGGTGGCCTATCTCCTCAAACAGCTGTCCTGGAGGCTTGGATAGCGGACTCCCGCCGGATCACTTCCCCCCCTCTTTCCCGCCCCTGCCCCTAGCCTCTCCACCTGCCCTCTGCCTAGCAACCACCTATCGGAAGGCAGTACCCGCCTGCACCAATCCCCATCCCTATAGACCTAATACCTGCCCCCATCCCTAGTAACTGCTTACGGCAGCCAACCACAAGTCCGCCCATGCTTCTGCCAATCCCCTGCCACACGTCTCCCCCCGCCCTCCTCATTCTCTATATAACCCACTGTACTTCCTTAATAAAATGGACTTGCGCACAGGCCTGGTCTCCGCGGCTTCTTCCTTCTTCCCTGCCATGCGTCCTCCACACCTGAGAGCCCCCAAGGCCGTCTGCTGCGACCTCGAACCCCGCTGAAGTGTGGCTCTCCTGACCCCTCCAGCCGCCCCCGTCAGGAAGAGATCCCCCCGCAGAGATAGCCGCAAAATCTCTGCACACAATGCTTAGTTCCCTAAAGTAAAGCACATGTGCCATTCTCTTTCAAATGGGTTTAAAGAGTTAGCTGCTATACCCCCATTTATGTTTTCATATATAGTATATGCTAGTTTTAGAGATAGACATGTTAGAACAAAAACTGAAGGAAAGGAGATAGCTGCAAAATCTCTGCAAACAATGCTTAGTTCCCAGAAGTAAAATATATGTACCATATTCTTTCATTTAGGTTTAAAGAGTTAGCTGCTATACCCCCGTTTATCCTTTCCTATATAGTATATGCTAGTTTTAGAGATAGGCATGTTATCACAAAAACTGAAGGAAAGGAGATAGCTGCAAAACCTCTGCAAACAATGCTTAGTTCCCAGAATTAAATCATATGTTCCATGTTCTTTCATTTAGGTTTAAAGAGTTAGCTGCTATATCCCCGGTTATGATTTCCTATATAGTAAATGCTAGTTTTAGACATAGGAATGTTAGCACAAAAACTGAAGGAAAGGAGATAGCTGCAAAATCTCTGCACACAATGCTTAGTTCCCATAAGTAAATATTATGTGCCATGTTCTTTCATTTAGGTGTAAAGAGTTAGCTGCTATACCCTCGGTTATGCTTTCCTATATAGTAAATGCTAGTTTTAGAGATAGGAATGTTAGCACAAAAACTGAAAGAAAGGAGAGAGCTGCAAAATCTCTGCACACAATGCTTAGTTCTGAGAAGTAAATCATATGTACCATGCTTTTTCAGGTAGGTTTAAAGAGTTAGCTGCTATACCCCTGGTTATGATTTCCTAAGGTGTAAATGCTAGTTTTAGAGATAGGAATGTTAGCACAAAAACTGAAGGAAAGGAGATAGCTGCAAAATCTCTGCACACAATGCTTAGTTCTCAAAAGTAAATCATATGTACCATTTTGTTTCATTTAGGTTTAAAGACTTCGCTGCTATACTCTCGGTTATGCTTTCCTATATAGTAAATGCTAGTTTTAGAGATAGGAATGTTAGCACAAAAACTGAAGGAAAGGAGAGAGCTGCAAAATCTCTGCACACAATGCTTAATTTTGAGAAGTAAATCATATGTACCATTCTTTTTCAGGTAGGTTTAAAGTGTTAGCTGCTATACCCCCGGTTATGATTTCCTATAAAGTAAATGCTAGTTTTAGAGATAGGAATGTTAGCACAAAAACTGAAGGAAAGGAGATAGCTGCAAAATCTCTGCACACAATGCTTAGTTCCCATAAGTAAATATTATGTGCCATGTTCTTTCATTTAGGTGTAAAGAGTTAGCTGCTATACCCTTGGTTATGCTTTCCTATATAGTAAATGCTAGTTTTAGAGATAGGAATGTTAGCACAAAAACTGAAGGAAAGGAGAGAGCTGCAAAATCTCTGCACACAATGCTTAGTTCTGAGAAGTAAATCATATGTACCATGGTTTTTCAGGTAGGTTTAAAGAGTTAGCTGCTATACCCCTGGTTATGATTTCCTATATAGTAAATGCTGGTTTTTGAGATAGGAATGTTAGCCCAAAACCTGAAGGAAAGGAGATAGCTGCAAAATCTCTGCACACAATGCTTAGTTCTCAGAAGTAAATCATATGTACCATGCTTTTTCAGGTAGGTTTAAAGCGTTAGCTGCTATACCCCCGGGGATGCTTTCCTATATTGTAAATGCTAGTTTTAGAGATAGGAATGTTAGCACAAAAACTGAAGGAAAGGAGATAGCTGCAAAATCTCTGCACACAATGCTTAGTTCTCAGAAGTAAATCATATGTACCATGCTTTTTCAGGTAGGTTTAAAGAGTTAGCTGCCATACCCCCGGTTATGCTTTCCTATGCGGGGGGATCTCTTCCTGACGGGGGCGGCTGGAGCGGTCAGGAGAGCCACACTTCAGCGGGGTTCGAGGTCGCAGCTGATGGCCTCGGGGGCTCTCAGGTGTGGAGGACGCATGGCGGGGAAGAAGGAAGAAGCCGCGGAGACCAGGCCTGTGCGCAAGTCCATTTTATTAAGGAAGTACAGTGGGTTATATAGAGAATGAGGAGAGCGGGGGGAGACGTGTGGCAGGGGATTGGCAGAAGCATGGGTGGACTTGTGGTTGGCTGCCGTAAGCAGTTACTAGGGATGGGGGCGGGTATTAGGTCTATAGGGACGGGGATTGGTGCAGGCGTGTACTGCCTTCCGATAGGTGGTTGCTAGGCAGAGGGCAGGTGGAGAGGCTGGGGGAGGGGGGGAAGAGGGGGGGAAGCAATCCAGCGGGAGTCCACTGTCCAAGCCTCCAGGACAGCTGTTTGAGGAGATAGGCCAACATTTGCCCCTTCTAATTTTTTGAATTGAAGGAGTGTGATGGGGTAGCAAGGGAGGGGGTGTGGTGCTGGACCTGATTGGTTGTGGGCTGTTTCCTCGCCTTACATGGTTTGGCGTGTGCCGAGTGTAGTGCGGCTTTGCTCGCAGCGTGGGAGGGGGAGCGTGAGCGCGGGTGGCCCAAACGGCTGTCGGCAAGCAGGTGCAGGTTGCCTGGGCAAGACTGAGGACAGTACGCCCGTTCCATGACTGAGGGCAGTGCGCCCGTTCCAGCCACCCTACACCCGGGTGGTGGGCTGCGCACTTCCCCCACCGGGCGCAGCTATGCTTGCCAGCCAAACTTGAGCCTGTCTCGCCTCATCTCCCCTTCTATTTTTGTATATGGCCAATGTCGCTGCCGCTATTAACTTTTGCCGATCCTGGGTGGTTCGGAGGGACCGCAGAATGCGGCGCAAACCATAGAAGACGAGGAAGAGGAGGATACAAAGGAGTCCTATAGACCCATATGCTATGAGGGAAGAAGGGGAAAACAAGTTAGCAATTTTTGATAAGACATCATTGAGCAGGTTAGCTGATTATGTGGGAACGCTCATGGTCTGTAAACTTTACAGCTGTTTGAGGAGATAGGCCAACATTTGCCTCTCCTAATTTTTTGAATTGAATGAGCGCGATGGGGTAGCAAGGGAGGGGGTGTGGTGCTGGACCTGATTGGTTGTGGGCTGTTTCCTCGCCTTACATGGTTTGGCGTGTGCCGAGTGTAGTGCGGCTTTGCTTGCAGCGCGGGAGGGGGAGCATGAGCGCGGGTGGCCCAAACAGCTGTCGGCAAGCAGGTGCAGGTTGCCTGGGCAAGACTGAGGACAGTACACCCGTTCTATGACTGAGGGCAGTGCACCCGTTCCAGCTGCCCTACACCCGGGTGGTGGGCTGCGCACTTCCCCCACCGGGCGCAGCTATGCTTGCCAGCCAAACTTGAGCCTGTCTCGCCTCAAATCAAAATTTCTGAAAGTTCTATTCAAATGGCCAAAAATTAAATAAGTGCTTATATTAATACATAATGTTAATAAGATCTCTACAATGATAAAAATTGTAAGCCCTGATTAACAAATGTTAATAAGATCTCTACAATGATAAAAATTGTAAGCCTTGATTAACAAAATTAGTATAAGTGTTTTCATAAAAAATAGTTTTCACCAAGATTGAAATGAAAAGTTTATTTTTCTTCAATGGATAAAATGAAGGATGTAAAGCTTAAATGAATATTAAAAATGGTTAAAATTTTGTGGCACTGCTGACTGAAATCTAATAAGTTTTTTATAAAAGGTGTGTTTTGTCCTAAAATAGGGTGGCTAATTTTCATAAACTGCTGGGACTTAAATGCATGTGGCAAGTTGTAGAAGGTATTGTGGTAACTTTAAGTAAGGGAATGTGTTCTCTGAAGGAAAAATTTGTCCTAAAATTATAAATAATTGTAAGAAGTTTAATGAAGCATTGTTTAAATTAAGGTATTTAAATAGCTAATTCCAAAAAGTCATTATTAAACAAAACCTGATAAGGACCAGGAAGGAATGAGGGTCCAACAGTGAGCCCCTGATACTAATGACTATGCTTGTGAGCCTATACACCAGAAATAAGAACAAGGCCTAGAGCAGCACTGTGCCTAAGAGTTCCCTCCTGACAGCCTCTGTGTTACTCAAATGAGGCCAGTCTTGAAGCCAAACTCAGCATGTAAATGCAAAGCCTTCCCCCCAGCATGGGACATGACACCCGGGGATGAGCCTCCCTGGCACCAAGGGATCACTACCAAGTACCAGCTGATGATGTAACTAGAAAATGACCTTGAATTAAAGGTTCAACGCAGACCAGCAGAATATCCCTGTCCACATATAATAACAGGATTTTAAAATGCTGTTTGACCTAAAGTAAGGGGGAAATGGAAAAGACAAATTAGTTCATATGGCTATGAGTCTCTAAAAAAGAGTCTGGAGGTTGTCAGAAGGATTGCCCTTATGCACACCTGAGCAGAGTCTCAGAGACAGATAAAGTAGATACAACCCATGTATTGGTCCTTTTGAGGGCTAAAGAGACCCACAGGTTCTATGGTCATGGCAGATGGGGTTCACTGCCATGCCAGTTAGCCCTTCTTTGGAGCTGGTGTTTCTGCATGATGGAGCTGGACTCAGATGGGATCTCTTTTCACAAGCCTTTCATGCTACTTTACTGGAATTGCAGTTGGTGCTGGGGCTTAAGATATATCTAGGGGATTTGAATCTCTGGACTGACAATATGATAGCTAGGCCCTGAGCCTCAACAGACTTCAGCTCCTACACTCTGATTTATTGGACTTACCCCACTCAGCTAACATGGAGTTGAAGAATGTCAACCACGACACCATGGAGCCTAGAGTGCCTACAACTGAAAACAGGAGGATGGCATCCAATATCCATGTGGAATCTAAACCCCCTCTTGACATAGATGTGGAATGGACACAACCAAGCCAAGGTCCACAGGAAGGAGGAATACAGTAAGGATCAGAGTGGACTTAATGATATCCTATTCATGAACTATTGTGGTTAATAATCTAGAAAATGTGACACTGGTGTGGAAAAAGTGGCCATGGTGGCTGCTGGGTGCAGGGAATGGGAGGAAGAGATGAGATGTGGGGGCATTCTTGGGACTTGGAGTTGTCCTGGGTGGTGCTCCAGGGACAATTGCCAGACATTGTATGTCCTCCCATGGCCCCCTGGATTGAACGTGGGAGAGTGTGGGCTATGGTGTGGAACACGGGACATGGGGTGCAGTGATGCCCAGAGATGTACTCACCAGATGCAATGGATGTGTCATGATGATGGGGGAGGGTGTTACTGTGGGGGAAGTGGTGGGATGGGGGTGGTGGGGGTGAATGGAGACCTCATATTTTTTGAATGTAATATCTTTTAAAAAATGAATAAATTGAGTAGAATTTGAAAAAAATAAAAATAAACAAAACCTGAATTGATAATACTAATAATAAAAGGTAATTTTATGACAGGAAAACTTGTTGGTGGCCAGCCTCCCCTGCCAATTTGCTTCTAGGAGATCCTTTCTGGTATTGCATGCTATTAAGAATGTAAAGTGAAGAAAAGTTCATTATTTTAACAAGCTTGTTTAATGTTAATGGCAATTATATGTTGTAAGAAGTTTGCCTGGTAACTTAGTATGTGGGATATATGGAATGTGGTTTATTGTTGAGGAAAGAGGAGATCATTTTGTTCTAAGATAAAATGATTTATTATTGGGAAAGAGTAGAATGTAGGACAAAACCTAGGTGAATAGTGAAGGTGTAAAAGTTCGTGAAAAAGAAATTTTTATGATTAAAGTTAAATAAAATTTGATGGGTCTATAAAGTTTTAAAAGCTTTAGTATCAAGTAGTATGTATCAAAATTAAAAATTTTCTTCTTTCTCAAAGTCTCTCAAGTCATTAGTCTGTTTTGGTAAAAGTTTCCTGAATATTCAGTATACAAAGAAAGTCTGTTTTATCAAAATAGCTTCTTGTGCTTTAACCTCATCATTTCCTCAGTTTTTGGAGAAGGGGTCTTATCTCTTTTAAAAGATCATAATGTTGAAACCTGTTTTCTAAAAATCAAATCCTGAAAAGTACTTTTTATTTCAAACTAATTAATAGAGATTTGTTCTTTTACCATGAAAGAAAATGTAAAGTAATAGTTGAGTTCATCTAACATAAGTAGAAGGTGTTTAAAAGTGTTACAAAGTTAACAGAATTTTTAAACCTCTGTTAATTAAAGTTGTATGAGTAAAAGGTTCTAGTGAATACTTAAGAGTGTGTAAATTTACCAATATTTCAGCATAATATTAAACAGAATTACAATGTGATTAATTATGGTTTTAATTATTATAAAAAGTTATGTGTCACAGAAACAATCTCTTATCATAAATTAAAATAATAACACTGTAGTATGCAGCAGTCCCAAATATTGCTAGTTTGTTGCAAGAAGTTAATGTCCAGCTGTGTCGCTATCATTTTGTTTTAAAACATGCTAAGACTTTCTTTAGTTTATTCTTAGGTCAAGCTAGCCTGCATTCCCCTATCTATGGAAAACCCAACAATGGACTTTTGCAGTGCTTCCACAAGGCTGTGTGCATAGCCCAACCATCTGTCCTGGCATGGTGATAATAATGTAGCTGCATAGAAAAAAATTGGTGGCTGAAACTACTGATGATGTTATGTTAGGCAGTAATCCTCTTTTTGGAATGAAAAGAAACATCAGAGACAATAGTATGTTATCTTAAGAGCCTGAACTAGGCAAACAATTGGGACAGGCTGCAAAGTCTCTGCTGCTCTATCAAATTCCTAAATGTAGTTTGGCTGGGTGGGATAAAACTATGCCCTCTGTTGTCACTGATGGAATGCAATGTTTTCTCATGTTAGTAGAGTTTGTAATATTGTTGGAGTACTGAAAATCTTTCTTCCCTCATTTAGCTCAAATATTAAAACTATTTTATGTATTAATTGGGAAAAGCCTTTCATTGAAATAGGAAAACCTCCAGCAAGCTGCTTTAAATAATAAAAGGAAGGTAAATTGTGGACATTAACTTAGCCCATGAATTGGATGTAGCAAGCACCAATATTGACTTTGAGTGGAGTTTGTGGCAAAGGCAAAATTCTAAACAAGTATGCCTTGGGTTTTAATCACAATTCTGGAAGGAGGCCAAAAGTACAATATAAAAAAACAATTGCGTACAGCATAGAAGGTCCTGCTAAAAGTGAAAGACTTAACCGAATAGTGTTTGGTCACTCTAAAGACTGCCATCCCTATCCAGGGGTAGATTGCAAATACTAAAAGCAAAACAAAAATGATGGGCTGTTGTAAATCACCCTCAGATCTATGAAAAAACATCTGGGATACCTGCTAGTAGTAACAAGTGACTGTCATATCCCTGCCCACTCCTCTAACATCCCTTTTAGAACTGTTGATGCAGATGTCTTTGTGAAGATCCAGGGCCCAACCACTGAAATCTGAGGAGAGGAAGAGTGGCTCCACCAGAAAGAAAACATTGTGAGTACCAGACCTTGTGGTGCCTAGCCCAGCAGTTCCAGCTGCCTGTTACTTGCCAACAGCTCATGAATTTCACTCATGAGTTTCCATTGTGCCCACTTCATGACTGTAACATCAGATCCCTCCTGCTCTTGAGAGGAATAAGCCCTCAGATGCACGATTCAAGCCCCCTGGGGAGTAATACAACAAAAAACCACCCGAGTTGTATTCATTACTTTGCAAAAACAAAAAGGGGGAGAAATGTGGAAATATGGCTGGAGGTTAAAATACTTCACTGGGACCTGTGGCAATTGCTGCCATGTATCACATTAACTTTACAAATTCTGGAACAGTGAACTTGCAGCTTGTGTCTGCCTATGGGCTTTGGGCCTGTGTGCTCTCTCCTTATGCTATTGTGGCAGGAACTGTTAACACTACAAAGGAAAATGGATACTGGCTTCTTGGGCTAATGACACTCATAGTCATAATCTACAAAAGAATTTGTGAAAAGTATTTCTTGGAATTGCCCTTCCATATGAATGGCTGGGAAATATAAATAATACAGGACAGTATTTAACCCTTAATCAAACATATCATCTTAAAGCCTGTGTTGGAGATCCATATTTTTTCATAACTGGTAAGATAGCTATTAAGAAAGACTCACTGTTTTATGAAAATGGTGCCTTGTATACATATCAGGACAGGAAGTGTGTTGCAGGATGGAGAAACAATAGCAATGTCCAGAAGAAGAAAAGGCACCTGGATACCTGTGATAATGATGTGAATTTGGCCATCATCTCCTGAAAGTCAGTTATTGCTAAATATGGCATAATAATTCTTGAAACAGACTAGATGCTTTATTGGACTGCTATATTATAAGCATTTGGGGACTGATTGGGATCATTACAGCTGCTGCTTCTGCTATGGTAGCTTTACATGAAAGTACAAACACAACATATGCACATGATATAAAAATGCTAGTGATTTGTGGCATAGCCAGGAACACATTCATGAACAGTTAAATAATTGGGTCAATGCTTTAGAATTGGCTGTTTTGCATAGTGGAAATCAATTGTATAGTTTAAACTTGTTAAGAGAGAACATAACAGCAATGGGTCTATAAAAATGCAGAGACCTTCAATAATAGCTTAGAGTATCTAGCCCTAATAAATATATAAAGAACATTACACAAAAATACTGCAGTATATACATTCTTTTAGAGCACATGTGGATCATTCTCCAGGTTAGACCATATACTAGTTCACAGAATAAATTTCAACAAATTCAGAAAGATTAAATTATACAAAGTAACTTCGCTGAACACAATGGAATGAAGTTGGAAATCAGTAAGAGCTAGAAAACCAAAATAGGAGCAAAGTTATGAAAATGAAACAATGCACTCTTAGGTAATTAGTAGGTCAAAGAGGAAATTGCAAGAAATCAGTAACTACTTGGAAACAAATGAAAATGAGAACACAACCTGTCAAAATCTCTGGATTATAGCAAAAGAAGTGCTGAAAGGGAAAGTAATAGCCATGAATGCTTACATTAAAAAGCAAGAAAGAGGTAAAATCAAAGAACTAACTACACACTGAGAGGAACTAGGAAAAGAACAAAAATTGACCCCATATCAAGAAGAGACAGAAAGAGAGAGAGAGAGAGAGAGAGAGAGAGAGAGAGAGAGAGAGAGAGAGAGAGAGAGAGAGAGAGAGAGAGAGAGAGAAAGGAAAAAAAAAAAGATTACAGCAGATAAATGTAAATTGAGAATAAAAAAGAACACTAGAAAAATTAAGAAAGCTAGAAGCTGGTTATTTGGGATTAATAAAATTGACACCCTCTTAGCAAGACTAACAAAGCAAAAAAGAAAGAAGGTACAAATACATAAATTTTAAAAAGGAGGGAGGTTATCTCCACTGATCCCACAGAAATAAAGGGTGTCATAAAATGTTACTTTGAAAAAATGTACACCCAAAAGATGAACAATTTAAATGAAGGGGACAAATTTCCAGAAACACACAAGGAACCTACATTGACAAAAGAAGAAATTAACTGACCAATCACAAGGAATAAGATTGAAGAATTCATCAAAAAATCCCAACTAAGAAGAGTTCAGAACAAGATGGCTTCACAAGTGAATTCTATCAATCATTCTGGAAAAAAAAAAATTACTTACTCCAATCCTGTTTTAACTCTTTCAAATTAGAAATAATGGGAACATTACTTCTTTCTATGATTCCCATCTCAACGTAATAGCAAAACCACATAAAGATGCCACAAGAAAGGAAAACAACAGACCAATTCCCTCTAATGAACCTGGATGCTAAAATCCTAAACAAAATCCCTGCTACTCATATTCAAAAACACATCAAATGAATCATACACTATCATCAAGTTAGTTTCATCACTGCTATGCAAGGTTAGTTCAAAATCAGAAAATCAACACAATGCATCACATTAACAGATCAAAAGAAACAATTCACACCATCATCTCCATCAATGCAGAAAAGCATTTCAAAAGATACAGAATCCTTTCTTGTTAAAAAAAAACACTTCAAAAAATAAAAATAGAAGGAAACTTCCTCAAAATGAAGTGTATATATGAGAAACACACATCTAGTATCATATTAAATGATACAATTCTAAAGGTCTTCACTTTAAGATCTGGAATAAGATAGTGATGCCCACTTGTTACTGCTGTGATTTAACATTGTATTAGAAGATCTGGCTTGACCACTTAGGCAAGAAAAAGATATAAAGACACCTAAGTTGGAAAGGAGGAAATAAAAATGTCTCTGTTTGCAATGCCATGATCTATAAATAGAGTCCTGAGAAACCTACAACAAAGCATCTAGAGCTGATAAATGAGTTCAGTAAAATGAGGGGATATAAGACAAACATGCAAAAATCAGTAATATTTCTTCATACCAATAATGAGCAATATGAGCATGAATTCAAGAAAAAATCCATTTACATAAGCAACTAAAAGAAACAAATATCTAGTAATAAACTTAACTAAAGATGTAAAATATTTGTACACAGAAAACCTCACAACATTGTTAAAGGAAATTGAAGAAGACCTAAACAAATGGAAGAATCTTCCTTTTCCGTGGATTGGAAGATTAAACAACATTAAGCCGTCCATCCTTCCCAAACTGATTTACATATTTAGCACTAATAAAAAATACAACAACATTTTTTACTGAACTGGAAATCTATTTAAGAAATTTATTTGGAAGGGCAAGGGGCTTTAATAGACAAACACATTTAAAAAGAAAAAAGGAATCGGAGGAATCACAATACTTTTCTTTAAATCATATTAAAAAGCTACAGTGGTCAAATCTGCATTGTATCAGCACTGGATAGACATACTGAACAATGGAACCAAATTCAAAGTTCTGATATAGAAATCCATAAAAGTCAACTAATATTCAACAAATTTCCAAACCTACTCAATGGGACAGAATGGTGACTTCAAAAAAGGTGCTTACAGAACTGGATAACTACGTTCAAATATATAGAGAGCATGATGGTCTTACAGCCTATACAAAAGTTAACTCAAGATGGATCAAAGACCCAAATATAAAGCCAAGAACAAAAAGCTCCTAGAAGATAATGTAGGGAAGCATCTATGAGACTTTGTAGTAGGAAATGGTTTCACTAACTTTGCACCAAAGTGTGAGAAATGAAAGAAAAAATAGATAAATGGGACTTCTTCAAATTTAATAATTTTTCACTTCAAAGGATTTTGTCAAGAAAGTGAAATGTTTCCCTAAACATTGTTCTTCTGTTCTATTTGAACTTTTGCATAAGGCATAAGTACTAGCATTGGTAAGTCTAAATCCAAGGGGCTTAAATCTTTGAGCTGTCCATGTGACTCCTGGACTTGGATTCTCATTAGAATTGTAACACCTACTCTCCAGTTCTTTGCTCTCACCCAGTACAACTAACAAAGGGGTGATGATGGACAACTACCTTACCAAGAACTGAGAAAGTCTACAACTGCAACTAAGAGTGTCCCATCCATCAGCCCTAGGGGATCTCAGCCTTCTCAATTAGAGGTGGAGTGGACATCGCCATTCTGAATCCTCAGGATTGGGGAATGAAATATAGATTAAGTAAATTTACTGGTATTCTACAATAACTTGTGATTCAAGCAATGGAAGAAATTATATCATGGATGTGGAGGCAGTGACCACTGGAGATTTTGAAGTCAGGGAAAGGGAAAAACAGATGTAATATGGGGGCATTTTCAGGTCTTGGGAATTGTCCTGAATGACACTACAATGACACATGCAGGCCAGTATATATCTGGCCATAACCTAAAGATTTGGGTGGGAAAGAGTGTAAACTACAATGTAAACATTAATCCATGCTTAGTGGCAATGTTCCAAAATGTGGTCCCCAATTGCAATGAATGTTCATCACTAATGAAAAATGTTGTTAATACTTGAAAATGTGGAAGATGTGGGGGGCAGGGCATATGGGAATCCCCTATATGTTTTATGAGACATTTGTGCACTGTAAGTATATTTTAAAATAAAAAAAAAAACAGCCTATTCAATGGGAGAAAATATATGGTAATTGTTTATCTAATGAGGATCTAATACCCAGAATGAAAGGAAATATTCATTGTTGGTGGAATTTAAAATTGTGCAGCCATTGTGGAAGACAGTTTGTGATTTCCTCAGTAAGCTAACTGTAGAACTGCCAATGATTCATTAATCCCATTACTGGGTAATGGGATTCAGAAAAACTGAAAGCATGGACATGAACAGATATATGCTCACCAGTTTCATAGAAGCATTATACACCATTGTCAAAAGGTGTAAAAATAAACTACATATCCATCAACTGCTGAATGGATAAACAATTGTGGTATATACATACAATGGAATATTACCCGTAAGAAGGAATGCAGTATTTTTTTTTTCTTGTGGCACAGTCATTGCATTTGGAGAATACATTTTCAAGTACTGCTGCATCATATGGATTGTAGTTTACATTGTAGTTTACACTCTCCCCCATTATATTCAGTGGGTTAAGGCAGGATATATAATGTCCAGTGTCTGTTCCTGCAATATCATTTAGGACAATTCCAAGTCCCCAAAATGCCCCCACATCACATCTCTTCTTCCCTCCCGCTGCCCTCAGAAACTACCAATGGCCACTGCCTCCACATCAGTACCATTTCTTCCACTGCTACAGCCACAACAATTCTAAAATAGAATGCCTGTAAGTACACTCTAATCCATATTTTATTCCTCCATCCTGTGGAACCTTGGATGGTGAAGTCCACTCCACCTCTAAATTGAGAGGGGGCTTAGATCCCACATGGCTAATAGATGTTATTCTTCTGCTTGCAGTTGTAGGAACTCTCGGTTCCCTGATGTGGTGGTTGATCATCTTCATCTCCTTGTTAGCATACCTGAACCAGAGAGTAGGAGTTGCAACTCTGCTGAGGCTCAGGGCCTAGATAGTACATGGCCAGTCCAGAGATTCAAAGCTCCTGATTATACACCAACCCCAGCACCAACCACAGGTTGAGTAAAAGTGACAGAAGAGCCATGTGTAGAAAAATCACATCTGAGTCCAATTCCATCACACTCAATAGCACAAATTGCAAAGTAGGGCCCATTGACAAGGCACTGAACTCCAGAGCTATCTGCCATGACCATAGAACTTGTCTGTCTCCATAGCCCTCAGAAGCACCAGTACCTGTCGTTGTATCTACTTCAGCTGTCTCTGGGATCCTGCTGAGATATGCATAAGTGCTACCCCTCTGATGACCCCCCCAACTCATTTTGAAGTCTCTTAGCCATACAAAGTCATTTATCTTTACAAATTTTCCCTTTTATTCAAGGTTTTTTCTAGTTGCACCACCAGCTGGTGATTGGTATTAATCCCTCAGCACCAGGGAGGCTTATCCCCAGGAGTCATGTCCCACACTGGGGGAAATGTAATGCATTTAAAAGTTGAGCTTGACTTAGAGAGTGGCCACATTTGAGCAAAATGGAGGCTCTCAGGAGGTGACTATTAAGCACCCTGCAGCTATAGACCTAGTTTAAATGAAAGAGGATTATTGTCTCACACTTTATAAAAAATCAAATCAAGATGGATCCAAGACCTAAATATGAGAGCCAAGACCATAAAGAGCTCAGAAAACAATGTAGGGAAGAATCTACAGGATTTTGTAATAGGAAATGGCTTCATGTACTTCATGCCCAAATCATGAGCAGCAAAAGAACCAATAGATAAATGAGACCTCCTCCAAATTAAAGCCTTTTGCACCTTAAAGGAATGCAGTATGAACACATGGAGTGGCATAGATAAATTTTGAAGAACTTAACATTGAGTTTAGTAAGCCAGTCACTGAAGCACAAATATTACATGAACTCACTGATATGGCAAACAATTTCAGGAGATTAACAAAGTTAGAGTTGGAAACTATGTTATCAGGTGGCAAAAAGGGAATAGAGGGTGATAAGCTGATGTTCAATATGGACAATATCTATTATAAGTTGGAAGAATATTGTTGGGCAGTTGATTGGGATGATAGTTGTGCAGTGATGTGTTTGTGTACAATGGTGCTGTAATTTGAGGGGGTGTAGGGTGAGGTGGTTGGTTGGACTATCCATGGAGCTTGGAGGAGGGCTGGAGGAAGCAACAGGTGAACTCTGGAGATTATTTGTGTTTGTGGTTAAAACTAAAATGCTGGGAATGTTTCTTTGGGAAATATGTATGGGGAGGTTTACTGGTGCAGGGTGTGGGGGATATGCAAGATTGTGCACACCTGGGGCATGATTCTATAAAATATGAAAGAGTTAACCTGGTCAGAGTGTATGTCAGTCACTATAAGGAAATATCAAACTCCCATCTATACAAGTTCTGCTATGTTCTCAATGAGAGGAGCAATAATCTCTCAAGAACGTAGACAGTGACTAATAGAAAAACAGACCGTTATGTCAAGCCATCCATATTATTGCATGTAACTATGGAATGTCATTATTTTAAAATTGAAACTTAATGATTAACATAGGTATGAAGGGAGGGGTGGTGAAGAATAGAATAGATGGAATATAAGGCAATTTTATGGCATTGGAATTGTTCTGAATAATCTTGCAATGCCTGATACAGGCTGGTTGAAATTTTGTGAAAATCTATAGAAGAGTACATTGCATAGTTTATACCATTTACCATGGTTTATAGAAAATTTTCAATATTTGTACATCAATTGTAAAAATGTATACA
The DNA here is from genome assembly GCF_030445035.2 of Dasypus novemcinctus. Classification (NCBI taxonomy): domain Eukaryota; kingdom Metazoa; phylum Chordata; class Mammalia; order Cingulata; family Dasypodidae; genus Dasypus; species Dasypus novemcinctus. The sequence goes on along the minus strand of NC_080700.1, from coordinate 9,522,779 downwards.
CATTTAAAATATTATTAATAAGGGAGAGTATTGGGTATAGAGGAATCTCCTATATTTGCTATATGACTCTTCCATAACCTAAAGATTCTTTTAAGATAAAAATATAAGACACTGGGGGAACATACAGAAGAAATTGTCAAAATTTTCAGTGTGAATAAAAGATAAGGGAGAAATTCTTCAGGACCAGGCTGTTTCTGGATTTTGCAGGGCAGGAGGTGTCTGGACATCGATTTTGTGGGAAGGTAACAGAGAAAATTCATGTTAAAGATAAAATTGAGGCTCTCTTACATGGAATTATGGGCTGCGTGTGGGACACTCCCCCCTGGGGTGGGCAGAATTGTGGCACCAGCATTGCGGCAGTGATTCCTGGAGGCTCTGTCGTACTGGGGAATTCATAAGCCCTGAGCGAGCTATTAAGGGGCTAACAGGGCAGGAGGTCTTCGCAAACCGATTTGGTTAGACAGACAGGAGTTATTTGTGAGGTGGGGAATTTTTGATTTCTGACACGAATAATAGCGCTTCTGGCTAGAGCCCCACCTCCAAGGCCGGCTGCTGATGTGCAGCGGCCTTAAATTGCTCTCAGTAAAGAGACATCACCAGGAGGCTATTTCGGGGGATTGCAGGGTGGGAGGCAGCTGGAAGCTGATTAGGGGAATCTTTTGTGAGGTGTGGGATTTTTGGTTTTGGACACTGAAACAGCACTCCCAGCTAGAGCCCCGGCCCCTAGGTCTGCCTGCAGATCTGCAGCATCCTTAAATTGGCTGCAGTATAGAGGCACCCCCAACTGGCTGTTTCAGGGGATTGTAGGGTGGGAGATGTCCTGAAGTCGAATTGGTGATACAGCCACAGAAGAGACCCTAGTGAAAGGGGGAATTGCGGGTTTCAGACACATAGGTCAGAGTTTGCAGATGTGACCTCTCCCATAGGGCTGGCACCCAGCAGTGGGGATCCCTGAAGGCTGTGTTGCACTGCGGTGCTCCCAGTCTCCCTGTTAATCAGATTTGAGGTTGCCAGGTCTGTGTCCCCTAAACCCTGGTGGCCTACAACCCAGAGACTCACACCTCTTGAGTCTGCAATATCACAGATTTTCCATCCCTGAATCCACCACACCCTGAGGCCCATCTGAGGCCCTTGATTTTCCTCCAAGGTGTGCAGTTTTTTTTAATTTTAATTTTTAATTTTTAATTTTTTATTGTCCTGGTAGCTAATATTGCATTATTTCCTAGTCTTTTCTCCCATTGTACTCCCCAAGGTCTTTTTTTTTTTTCATTTATTTAGGGTTTTTTTTTGTTGTTGCTATTGTTGGTGTTCTATATCTTCTTTTCTTTTCCTTACTTGTCCCCTCCAATTTCTTTACCCACCCCCACTATTTCTTTCTTTCTTTCTTCTCTCTCTCTTTTTTCTCTCTCTCTTTTCTCTTGTCCCTCATTTTCTTCTTATTTTATTTTATCTTAATCATACAATAGGTGCTACAGGGAATACCTCACATTTGCTGGGCTTCCTCATCCTCTGTTGCCTCATTTCTGTGTGAATTGATTTTGGCTACCTACACTATCCCTTTTCCCCCACATCTTGGTATCCTCCATCATCTACTGTCTCTCCTATATTGCACCTCCCTTTCTTAGATCCACAAAGTGTCTAACTCTTAATTTCTAATACCTTTGTTTTATTTTCTGTCTGTTATCCACTCTTGAAACTATTGCCTTTCTTTTCTCTTTCCCTCTCTCACAAAAACACTAGCTTTTTAATTCATACCATATTCCCCCCATATTCAGTCGACTACCCCGTTATAGGTACTCTACTCACTGCTATAAATCTTCACAACTTATATGAATCTAATATCCATCCTCCCAGATCTCATATTGTTGCTCTGTTAACATTTATTACCAATACTACTTTACACATTTTCCTTTCTTACACAATTGCCTTTCCCTGGCCCTAATACTTTCCTTCAAAATGAACTCAGCCAGCAATAAGAAATTGGAATAAGAAGAACAAAGTGAAAAAGAGAAGATATAACACTTATGCAAGAACAACAGCTAATTAATCCCCAAGACTAGAAAAAGAAGCTAAGGAACTAATTAAACCTGTCAAGATAAATGATGACCAGATAGCAACAAATATCTACAAACCAAACCCGTAATCAGGAAAACATGACTGATTCCAATGAATGAACTAAAAACCAGGAAGGGGAGCAGAACTTCACACAAATAATTAAAGATCTCAGAATGTATATCACAGACAAATTTAATGAAGTAAAGGAAGAGGTTAACAATATGAAGACAACATATAATAACAGGAGTTTAAAATGCTGTTTGACCTACTGTAAGGGGGAAACGGAAAGGAGAAATGAGTTTATATGGCTATGAGTCTCTAAAAAAGAGTCTGGAGGTTGTCAGAAGGATTGCCCTTATTCACACCTGAGCAGAGTCTCAGAGACAGATAAAGTAGATACAACCCCAGGTATTGGTTCTTTGGAGGGCTAAAGAGACCCACAGGTTCTATGATCATGGCAGATGGGGTTCACTGCCATGTCAGTTGGCCCTTCTTTGGAGCTGGTGTTTCTTCATGATGGAACTGGACTCAGATGGGATCTCTTTTCACAAGCCTTTCATGCTACTTTACTGGAATTGTAGTTGGTGCTGGGGCTTAAGATATACCTAAGGGATTTGAATCTCTGGACTGACAATATGATAGCCAGGCCCTGAACCTCAACAGAGTCTAACTCCTACACTCTGACTTATTGGACTTACCCCACTCAGCTAACATGGAGTTGAAGAATGTCAACCACCACACCATGGAGCCTAGAGTGCCTACAACTGAAAGCAGGAGGATTGCATCCAGTATCCATGTGGAATCTAAACCCCCTCTTGACATAGAAGTGCAATGGACACAACAAATCCAATGTCCACAGAGAAAATGTGGCACTGGTATGGGAAAAGTGGCCATGATGGCTGCTGGGTGTGGGAAATGGGAGGAAGAGATGAGATGTGGAGGCATTTTTGGGACTTGGAGTTGGCCTGGGTGGTGCTTCATGGACAATTATGGGACATTGTAGATCCCCCCAGGGCCCACTGGATGGAACATGGGAGAATATGGGCTATGATGTGAACCATTGACCATGAGGTGCAGTGATTCCCAGAGATGTACTTACCAATTGCAATGGATGTGTCATGATGATGGGAGAGAGTGTTGCTGTGGGGGGAGTGGGGAGTGGGGGTGGTGGGGTTGAATGGGACTTCATATTTTTTAATGTAATATTTTAAAAAAATGAATTAAAAAAATAAAAAAGTAAACCATAAAAAAAAAACACTTGGAGGGGAAATTGCAGACATACACAAAAAGATAACAGATATGATGGGAATGAACACCCCAGTTCAAGAAATCAAAAATACACTCGCAGCAAATAGCAGCAGATTAGAAGAGGCAGAGCAGAGAATTAGTGATGTGGAAGACAGTACATGGGAAATCACAGATAGTAGAATTGATCGATAAAAAGATAGAAAAAATCCAGCTAGGACATAGAGACCTGAATGACAATGCATAATGCCAAACATACGTATTATAGGAATCCCAGAAGGAGAAGAGAAGGGAAAGGGGTCAGAAGGAGTGATGCAGGAAATAATGGCTGAAAATTTCCAAAATCTACAGAGAGAGATGGATGTACATATCCAGGAAACACAACGCACCCCAAACATCATAAAACCCAACAGACCCACCCCAAGACATATACTTGTCAAATTATCCAATGCTCAAGACAAAAAGAAAATTCTAAAAGCAGCAAGAGAAAAGAAAACCATCACATACAAGAGAAGCTCCATAAGATTAAGTGCTGATTTCTCATCTGAAACCATGGAGGCAAGAAGGCAGTGGTATGATATAGTCAAGGTACTAAAGGAAAAAAATTTCCAACCAAGAATACTCTATCCAGTTAAGCTAGCATTGAAAAATGATGGAGAGTTCAAAATATTCACAGATAAACATAAATTGAAAGAGTATGCGAACAAGAAACCTCGCCTTCAAGAATTTCTAAAGGGAGTTCTGCAAGAAGAAAGGAAAAAACAGGACAGGCAGAGTTGCAGGAGAGTGTAAGAGCAACAAAAAATACAAAAAGAGAAGGGGAAAAAAAACAAACAAAGGAATTATGACAAACACAAATCCAGTAAAAATATGGCTAACATAAATAATTCCTTGAAAGTAATAACACTGAATGTCAATGGATTATACTCACCTATCAAAAGATTCCGATAGAGACTTTGGATAAAGAAATATGACCCATCTATATGCTGTCTACAAGAGACACATCTTAGACCCAGAGATTCATGGAGGTTGAAAGTGAATGGGTGGAAAAAAATCTTACAAGCAAACAATAATGAAAAAAAGGCAGGAGTAGCTATATTAATATCAGACAAAATAGACTTCAAAGGTGAAACAATTGTGAGAGACAAAGAAGTATACTACATATTAGTGAAAGGGACGACAATCTGTAAAGAAGAATGAACAATCTTAAATATTTATTCTCCTAACAAGGGCGCCTCTAAATATGTGAGGCAAACACTAGAAAAACTAAGTGAAAGAATAGATGCCTCTACAATTATAGTGGGGGATTTTAATACACCACTATCAACACTGGACAGAACATCTCAAAAGAGAATTACTAAAGAAACAATATATTTGAACAGTATACTAGAGGAGCTGGATCTAATAGACATATACAGATCATTACACCCGAATACAGCAGGATATACATTTTTCTCAAGTGCACATGGATCATTCTTCAAGATAGACCATATGTTAGGCCACAAAGAAAGGCTTAATGAATTCAGAAAGATTGAAATCATACAAAATAATACCTCTTACCAAAGTGGAGTGAAGCTGGAAATCTGCAAGGGCCAGAGGCCCAGATATCACACCAAGATATGGAAATTAAAGAGCACACTCTTAGAAAAGCAGTGGGTCAAAGAGGAAATCTCAAAAGAAATCAATGACTACATTGAAACAAATGATAATGATAACACAATATACCAAATTTTATGGGATGCAGCAAAAGCAGTACTGAGAGGGAAATTTATAGCCATAAATTCATACATCAGAAAAGAAGAGCAAAAATTGAAGAACTAACTGCACATTTGGAGGAATTAGGAAAATAACAACAAAGTAATCCCACAGGAAGAAGAAGGAAGGAAATAACAAAGATAAGAGCAGAACTAAATAAAATAGAAAATAAGAAAGCACTTGAAAGGATAAACAAGACCAAGAGCTGATTTTTTGAGAATATCAATAAAATTGACAAACCTTTACCGAGACTAACAAAGAAAGAAAGAAGATGCAAATACACAAAATAAGAAATGAGAAAGGAGATATCACCACTGACCCCATGGAAATAAAGATTATCATAAGAGGATACTTGGAAAAACTATGTTCCAACAAAAATGACAATTCAGAGGAAAAGGACAAATTCCTAGAAATACATAAGCAGCCTATATTGATGAAAGAAGAAATTGATGATCTCAACAAACCAATCACAAGTAAAAAGATAGAAATAGTCATTAAAAACCTCCCAAGTAAGAAGAGCCCAGGGCCAGACCGCTTCACAGGTGAATTCTACAAAACATTCCGGAAAGAGCTAACACCAATCCTGCTGAACTCTTCCAAAAATTCGAAACAGAAGGAGCATTGCCTAACTCCTTCTATGATGCCAACATTACCCTAGTACCAAAGCCAAACAAAGACACCACAAGAAAGGAAAACTACAGACCAATTTCTCTAATGAACCTAGATGCAAAAATACTTAACAAAAGACTTGCTAATCATATTCAACAACACATTAAACAAATTATACACCACGACCAAGTGGCATTCATTCCAGGTATGCAAGGATGGTTCAACATAAGAAAATCAATCGACACAATACACCATATAAACAGATTGAAGGAAAAAAATCACAGGATTATATCTATAGATGCAGAAAAAGCATTGGACAAAATACAGCACCCTTTCTTGATAAAAACACTCCAATAGATGGGAATACAAGGAAATTTTTTTAATATGACAAAGAGTATATATGAAAAACCTACAGCCAACACCGTTGACAATGAAGAGATCCTAAAACCCTTCCCTCTAAAGTCAGGAACAAGACAAGGATGCCCACTGTCTCCCCTTCTATTTAACATTGTCTTAGAAGTACTTGCTCGAGCACTGAGGCAAGAACCAGCTATAAAAGGCATTCAAATTGGAAAGGAAGAAGTCAAAATTTCATTATTTGCAGATGACATGATACTATACATAGAAAACCTTGAGAGGTCTACAACAAAGCTTCTAGAAGTCATAAATGAGTTTAGTAAAGTCACAGGTTATAAGATCAATGCACAAAAGTCAGTAGCATTTCTGTACACCAATAATGAGCAAAATCAGGAGGAAATCAAGAAACAAATACCATTCACAATAGTAAATTTAAAAAATCAAATACTTAGGAATAAATTTAACTAAAGATGTAAAAATCTTTTACTCTGAGAACAATACAAGACTGTTCAAGGAAATCAAAGAAGACCTAAATAAATGGAAGAATCTTCCCTGTTCATGGATAAGAAGACTGAATATTATTAAGATATCTATCCTACCAAAACCGATCTACACATTCAATGCAATCCCAATAAAAATCATCACAGCATTCTTTAAGGAACTAGAAATACTAACTATGAAATGTATTTGGAAAGGAAAGGGGCCCCGAATAGCCAAGGACATATTGAAAAAGAAAAACGAAATTGGAGGAATCACACTACCTGACTTCAAAATATACTACAAAGCTACAGTAGTGAAAACAGCATGATATTGGCATAAGGAGAGACACACAGATCAACAGAACTGAATTGAAACTTCTGATATAGAACCTCATATATATAGCCATATAGTATTCAATAAAGCCACCAAACCCTCTCAACTGGGAGAGAATAGCCTATTCAACAAATGGTGCCTGGAGAACTGGATATCCATATGTAGAAGAATGAAAGAGGATTCCCATCTCATACCTTATACAAAGATCAACTCAAGATGGATCAAAGACCTAAATATAAGAGCCAAGACCATAAAGACCTTGGAAAGCAGTGTAGGGAAACATCTACAAGACCTTATAATGGGAAATGGCTTCATGAACATCACACCAAAAGCACGAGCAGCAAAAGAACAAATAGATAAATGGGACTTCCTCAAAATTAAAGCCTTCTGCACCTCAAAGAATTTTGTCAAGAAAGTAAAAAGGGAACCTACACAATGGGAGAAAATATTTGACAACCATATATCCAATAAGAGACTTACAGCTTGCATATATAAAGAACTCCTATATCTTGAAAACAAATAGATAAGCAACCCATTTAAAAAATGGGAAAAAGATTTAAGCAGACACTTCTCCAAAGAAGAAATACAAATGGCTAAAAAGCACATGAAAAAGTGCTCCAAATCTTTAGCTATCAGAGAAATGCAAATCAAAACTACAATGAGATACCATCTTACTCCCAGAAGATTGGCAGCTATGAAAAAACAGAAGAATACAAATGCTGGAGAGGATGTGAAGAAAGGGGAACACTCATCCACTGCTGGTGGGAATGCAGAAGGATCCAACCATTCTGGAGGAGAGTTTGGTGGTTTCTCAAAAAACTAACCATAGATTTGCCGTATGACCCAACAGTTCCACCGCTGGGTATATACCCAGCAGAACTGAAGACAGAGACACAAACCCATATATGCACACCAATGTTCATAGCAGCATTGTTCACTATCGCCAAAAGTTGGAATTGACCCAAATGTCCATCAGCAGATGAGTGGATCAATAAAATGTGGTATATACATACAATGGAATACTACTCGGCTTTAAGAACAAATACACTACAAATACACGTGATAACATGGATGAATCTCAAGAACCTTATGTTGAGTGAAGCAACCCAGGCATTGAAGGACAAATACTACATGACCTCAATGTATGAAATAAGTAAGCTGCCTCAGAGAGCTAGAGACTGGAAGATAGGCTTACAGGAAATTGGGGGGTAGAGGAAGAATGTAAGCTGACATCTACATGGGTGAAATCTATGATAAGCTGGAGGTAAGTATGTGTACAAGGAAGAGATAAAATGGGGGCATAGGGTTACCTTTGGGTGGGGCTTTGGGCGTTTGAGGGGGGCTAGAGATGGGCAGATGGGTAATATTGCCCAAGAAATTGGGGGGAGTGTGGGGCAACACACAAACATAGGAGATTGTCAGGTGTTGGTTGAGTGTATAATGCTGAGAAAACCTTTTCAAAATATAATTAGGAAAGTTACCTGCTTAAGATACTCAAAGGGGATAATCTGATGCAGGACAGACTCCTAGGGAGTATCTGAATGCTCATTTTGCCAGAGTGGGTTATACCATTGGGTAGAGACCCATATAATGAGAGTGAAGGTAGACCCACAACCTGGGGAGGACTAATGCCATCAAATAGAGGGAACTGTATCTGTCAAGAGAAATGGTGGCTCCCAGGGCATTAGGGCAGTTGAGCAAGTGAAACCCTCAACCCTGTTGCAAGTATCTCTGAACATGGCTCCTCAAGAAATGAAGATTGACAGTCACTGTGGGCCCCAAGGGAGGAGTAAATAGATATCGAATAGATGGAACAAAAGTAAATGTGAGGGCAAAAGAAGTATTTCACAAGAGTACACAAGGATGGATATAAACATGTAATATTACACCAAAAACATATAGGGGATGACAGACTAATAGTGTAAACCATAATGTAAAACATAGGATAACTAAAAAATTTAGAAAACTGTATAAAGTATGAACCACAATGTAAACACAAATATTACGTTGTTAGAAAGCTGTTGTCTCAACATCTGTATATCAGTTTCAGTAAATATGATATGAATAAGTTAAAACATCACTGTGGTAGGGAAAAGGTTTTATAATGGATATGTGGGAGTACTGCATATTGTATAGATGAATTACTGTGATCTAGGGCTCTTGCAAAGAATTTCTTCTTTGAAAACATGTCTATTTAAAGCTCTTGCTCATTTTATAAATGGATTGTTTGTCCTTTTATTTTTGAGATGTAGGATTGCTTTTTATATTCTTATTAGTCCATTATTAGATAAATGGTTACCAAATATGTTCTCCCACTATGTACACAGCCTTATAACTTTATTTACTAACTTCTTTGAAGATCAAAAAATTTTAATTTAGAGGCAGTCCCACTTGTCTCTTATTACATTAATTGTTCACATTTTGGGTGTAAAGTCTATGCAACCATTTCCTAAAATAAGATTTCATGCACGCTTCCCTACATTATCTTCTAGGTGTTTTATGGTCTTGTCTCTTATATTTAGATTTTTGATCCATCTTTAGTTCATTTTTCATAGAGTGGGAGATGGTGATCCTCCATCATTTTGGGGGGAGTGGATATGCAGTTTTCTATGCACTATTTTGTTGAAGAGGCCATTTTGTTTGAGATACATGTGTTTGGTGGACTTGTTGAATAACAGTTTACAGTATATGCTAAGGTCAATATCATGAATCTCAATTTGCTTCATTGGTCACTACCTCTATATTTGTGCCAATCCCATGCAGTTTATTAAATACTTTTAAAAATTAAAGATACTTAAATTACATAAATGTTATATAAAAAAATGTACAGGATTACCATATGCCCCAATCCCTACCCCTCCCACACTTTCCCACCTTAAAAACATCATTCTTTAGTTTGATAAAAGAAATAAAAATAGGCAGCAGACTTGGCCCAGTGGTTAGGGCATCTATCTACCACATGGGAGGTCTGCAGTTCAAACCCCGGGCCTCCTTGACCCATGTGGAGCTGGCCCATGCGCAGTGCTGATGCACGCAAGGAGTGCACTGCCACACAGGGGTGACCCCACATTGGGGAGCCCCACGCACAAGGAGTGCACCCCGTGAGGAGAGCTGCACAATGCAAAAGAAAGTGCACCCTGCCCAGGAGTGGTGCCACACATGCGGAGAACTGACACAACATGATGACACAACGAAAAGAAGCACAGATTCCCATGCTGCTGACAACAACAGAAGCAGACAAAGAAGATGCAGCAAATAGACACAGAGAACAGACAACCTTGGTGGGGGGAAGGGAAGGGGAGAGAAATAAATAAATAAATAAATCTTTTAAAAAAAGAAATAAAAATAAAATTTAAAATTTTGACATTATGATTTTCCTCACAGTAAGGTCTATTGTTTTGAAAGCGAACTGTCATTTTCTTCAACCTATTCCCCCAATGTATTATTTTTTTCATTTTATCTTCAAAGAAACTTTAGGTTACAGAAGTCACATACAGAATATAGGGGTTTCCCATATATCCAACATCCTCCCTATTTTCCCTTTCAATAACATTTTAAATGTGGATGGTATAAAATTGAAGCATTACTACTAATCATTGTCAATGATTTACATTATGGTATACATTTTAGAATATACGCTTTTATAAATTTTGATGAAATTTAGCATGTTCTTTATCCATCATTGCAAGATCATGTAGAAAAATTCCAATGTCTCCCAAAAGCCCCGTGTTCCATCTATTCTATTCCTCACTCCCCCTCCTCTCTAGATTCATGGCAATCACTCCTTGAAAAACAAGATTCATAGTTACTTGCAATATTGAGAGCTTGATGTACTGGCTTGTCCTCCCATATTAGGCACTGCTTATGCTCTCAAAAGACTTCTGCCCCTCTATCTGAGAACATAGCAGGAATCCCCAGGATGGGTGTCCAACATTTTCCCATTCATTTTGTGTGTCTCTGCCCACTGATACAGTGCACTGTATGATCACTTACACACTCACTAGAAGCCTTCCCTGGAGCATCCTGAACTCCATGCCCCCACAATAAAAAACTTCAACTAGTAACTATTCCCTGGCATATTTGCTGAAATAACATTCCCAACATTGCAGCTTCAGCCATATTCATGCAAATTCCCTGAGTCTATCTACTTCTTCCCCCAACCATCCCCCAGTTCCATGGATAGTCCAACACTGTCTCCCAAACTAAACCCCTCACAAACCAGCACCACCCATCCCAATAACATCACTGCACCACTGTCATGCCCATCTATTACACCACTACACCCATTCAAAAATGAAAAATCCAAAATCAAGATTTTGTCCATATGGGCATTGACTCACAAACTTCAACTCCCTTTCTGTTTCCTGTAAACCTATCTTCCAGACACTAGCACTGTAATTCTGCTGAATTTACTTAAATCATGTCAGTGGGGTCATGTAATATTTGTCCTTCAGTGCCTAGATCACTTCACTCAACATAAAGTTTTCAAGCTTATTTCATATTACCCGATGTGGTAATGATGCAATACTTCTTACAATTGAGTAATATTGTATGTGTATGACAGAAATTGCTTATCCATTCATCTGTTGATGGACATTTGGGTTGTTTCCAACATTTGGCATTAGGGAATAATGCTTCTATGAACTTTGGTGTACATATATCATTCATATCCCTCTTTCATTTCTTCTGGCCAGTAGTGGGATTGCTGTATCATATGGCAATCATAAGGCTTCCAAAAAACTGCCAGACTGTCCTTCACAATTGCATCATTCTGCATTCCAAATAGCAGTGGATAAGGTTTCCTATTCCTCCACATCTTCTCCCACACTTGTAGTCTTCATTGCTTGTGATTGGTCTGTTGAGTTCATCAATTTCTGCTTTCTTCAATTAAGGCTGCTTGTGTGTTTCCAGGAATTTATCCATTTCCTCTAAATTATCCATCTTGTTGGCATACAATTTCTCAAAGCATTTTCCTATGACAGTCTTTATTTCTATGGGGTCAGTGGTGACATCCTATTCCTTCTTTCCAATTTTATTTATTTTCTTCTGTCTGTTTTTCTTTGTTAGTCTGCTAAGGGTTTGTCAGTTACATCAATCTTCTCAATAAACCATCTTTTCATTTTGCTTCTTGTTTCTAGTGCTTCCATATTTTCAATTTCATTTAGGTCAGCTCTAATCTTTGTTATTTTCCTTCTTTCTAATACCTTTGGGGTTAATATGCTGTCCTTTTTCTTTTTTCTCCAGATGTGTAGTTAGTTCTTTGATTTTAGATTTTTTTTTCTTTTTCAATATAGGCATTTATGACAATGAATTTTCCTCTCAGTATAGTTTTTCTGCATCCACTAAGTTTTGATTTGTGGTGTTCTCAGTTTCATTTGTTTCAAGGTTGTTACTGATTTATTTTGCTATTTCCTCCTTAACCCATAGATTATAAGTTTTTGTTGTTTAACTTCCATATCTTTGTGCCTAATCTGCTTCACTGCCCCTCATCGATTTGCAGTTTCATTCTATTATTGTACAGAAATTGCTTTTTACATTGTCAATCTTTCTGAATTCATTAAGTCTTGTTCTGTGGCCTAGCATGTGGTGTATCCTAGAGAATATCCAGGGGCACTCTATAAGAATACATATCTCACTGTATTTGGGTGTAATGTTCTGCATGTGTCTAGCAGGTATAGACACTGTAATGTATTTTTCAAGGTCTTTTTCTTTATTGATTCTCTTTAAAGATCTTCCAATAGTGATAATGTTGTACTAAAGTCTTTTACTATAATTGTAGAGGCATTTATTTCCCCACTTAGTTTCTCAAGTGTTTGCCTCTTGCATTTTGAGTTGCCCTGATTTGTTGCATAAGTGTTCATGATTTCTCTTTCTTCTTGGTAAATTAACCCTTTTACTAATATATAGTGCCCTTCTTTGTCTTTTATAACAGTTTTGCACTTAAAGTCCATTTTGTCAGATATTAGTATTCCAATTCCCACCCTTTTATTGGTTATTGTTTGCAAGTAAAATAGTTTTCCAATAATTCTCTTTTAGCCTCCATGCATTTCTGTGTTTAACGTGAGTTTTTTGCAGACAGGAAATATATGGGTCATAATTCCTTACCCAATCTGTCAATCTATGTCTCTTGATTGGAGTGTTTTATCCATTAACTTTAATGTCATTAGTATAAAGGAATTATTTATATTATTCATGCTATCTTAAGTCTTATGAATGCTATATTTTGTTTTTATTTCTTTTTATGTTTATAGTTACTCTTACTCTCCTCTCCAACTCTTTCTTATGTCTTTTCAACCTGCAGAACTCCCTTTGAATATATTATAGGTAAGGTTTCTTATTGTCAAATTTTCTTAATTTCTGTTTAGATGTGACAATTTTAAACTTTCCCTCATTTTTGAATGCAAACTTAGCTGGATTCAGTATTCTTGGCTAGAAGGTTTTTTTTTTCTTTTCTTTTACCACCTTAACTATGTTATACCACTGCCTTCTTATCTAGTGGTTTCAGATGAGAAATAAGGACATTTATCTTTCATGTTTACCTTGTATGTGATGTATCTCTTTACTCCAACTGCTTTCAGTGTTCTCTCTTTGTCTTCAGCATTGGACAATTTGGCAAATATATGTTTGGGGTAGGCCTATTAGGAATTACACTGCCTAGGGTGTGCTGCACTTCCTGGTCTTTTACATCCATGTGCCTCAATAGAGTTGGTAAATTTTCAGCCATTATTTCTTCCTACACTTCTATTCTCTTTCCCTTCCTTTCTCTTTCTGGGATGCCTATTATGCATATGTTTATGTGTTTCATGTTGTGATTTAGGACTCTAAGTCCTTTCTGGACTTTTTCTATTTTTATCTATCTGTTGTACTCTCTAATTTCAGATGTAAGGTCTTCCACATTGCTAATTCTTTCAAGTGTCTGTTCAAACCTGTTATGTTTCCAGTGTATTCTTTATTTCTTGCTTTGTGCCATTCATAACCATCATATCCATTATCTTTTTATGTTTATTTAAAATTTCTTAGTATGTTATGTTCTCCCAGTGTCTTCTTAACATCCTTAATCACTTTCTTCACTTCATTAATTTGATTCATGATATTTGTTCGGACATCTCTAATTAGTTTTTCCATGTACTGCATCACCTCCTGCATTTTTGTTTCTTCATTAAACTGACATTACTTCCAGTTTCTTAGTATGGATTGTGATTTTTTTGTTGGTGTCAATACATCTCTTTGTCTTGATGGGTTTATTCAGCTGAATAGCTTCTCTTACTAATCTGTGGTTTTAATTTGTTGTTGTTTTTGTGTGAGGTAAAGTTTCACATTGATACTTCATTCCTCTTATTCTATTTCCTTGCTGTTGTCTATACTCTCTTGAACAAAAAAAGAATTAGAATCTTAGAAAAGGATAGAGATAAGAAGGGAAAAAGAATAATAATAGTAATAATTTAAAAGGTAGAAGGGGAACAATACAAGACAAATTGTCTTTGGCTTCTTTATCTTTCAAGTACCCTCATAGATGACTCAGAGCACTTCCCCATTCTATATATAGCCAAATGAACTCCTTTAGATAGGTCCCTGTATTCTCCAATTTCCTGAAAATCCACCTGCAATTTTGACCACTGTTGCTTTGGAGTATGATTGAAAGCCATGTAGCATGAGTCCTCCAATTTCATTTTTCTTTTTCAATATGTTTTTGGCCATTCTGGCCTACATGCCTTTCCAAATAAATTTCATTATAAGCTTTACTATTCAACAAAAAAAATGCTGCTTTTCTTTTTATTGGGATGACATTAAATCTGTAAATGAGTTTGGGTAGGACAGTCATCTTACTGATGTTTAGTTTTCCAATTCATGAACAGGGAGTCCTTTTCTCCATTTATTTAGGTCTACTTAGATTTCCATGAACTATGTTGTTTCTATTTACAAGATTTTTCATCTTTAGTTTTTATTCATAGATATTTGATTCTTTTAGTTGTTATTGTAAATAGAATTTATTTTCTTGATTTCCTCCTCAGATTGCTCATTAATGGTGTTCAGCAAAGTTACTACTTTTTTCACATATTGATTTTTTACCCTGCCAATTTACTGAATTCATTTATTAGCTCTAGATTCTTTGCTATAGAATATTTTTGAGTTTTTTTATGTATAGGATCTTGTCATCTGCAAATAGTAAAATTTTTGCTTTTTCCTATTTGTATTCCTTTGATTTGCTTTTCTTGCCTAAGTCCTTGAGCAAGTACTTCTAACACAATAGAAAGTAAGAGTGGTGATAGTGGGCATCCTTGTTTTGTTCCAGATCCTAGAGTGAAACTTTTGCACTGCACAATAAATTATATATATATATATATATATATATGCTAAATCATTTTAAGGAAGTATCCTTCTCTTCCTTTGTGATTTTAACTAAAAGAAGAATGCTGTATTTTGTCAAATGCTTTTTCTGCATCAATAGAGATGATCTCCCATTTATTTTTTCTTTTGATGTTTTAGTTTGTTTCATTACATTGATTTTCTTACATTGAGCTTTCCTTGCAAACCAAGGATGAAAGCAACTTGATCATAGTGTGTAATTTATTTGTTGTGTTATTGGTTATGATTAGCAAGTATTTTGTTGGGAATTTTAGCATACAGATTCATTTGAAACACTCATCTTTAGTATTCTTTTCTTTTGCCATTTATATGTGCCTTTGGTATTAGTGTTATGTCATCATCACAGAATGAGTTAGGCAATATTCCCTCCACTTTTATTTTTTGGAAGAGTCTAAGAAGGATTGATGTTAGTTATTTCTGGAAGGATTGGTATAATTCACCAATGAAGCCATTTGGTCCTTGGCTTTTCTTAGTTTTCAGGTCTTAGTTGCCTTATTCAATTTCTTTACTTGCAATTTTTCCTGCTGAGTTCATCAATTTCTTCTTTCATCAATGTTGTCTGCTTTTCTGTTTCTAGGATTTTTTCCATTTCATAGAAGTTATCCATCTCTTTGGCATTCTGGTTTTCAAAGTATCCTCTTATACATTTATTTCTGCAGAATCAGTGATGATACATCTCTTTTTATATATTTCCATTTTCTCTCTTGCTTGTTAATATAGCTAAGGTTTTGTCAATTTTAGTATTCTTCTCAAAGAAACAGCTTTCAGTTTTGTCAAAATTTTCTGTAAATTTTTTTTAATTCTAAATTTTATTTAGGTCCACTCAAATGTTTCCTTCCTTACTTTGCTTGCTTTGGGTTTAGCTTGTTATTTAATTTTGGCTCCTCTAAGTGTGCAGTTAGTTCTATTTCAGGTCTTTATTTTTTAAATAGGCAGTTAGGGTTAAAGACTGTCCTCTTAGGTATTCTTTGGCTGTGTACATAGGTTTTGATATGTTGTGTTCTCATTTTCATTTGTTTAAAGTTAATTACTTCTTTTGTTTGCAATTACCTCTTTGATCCACTGATTTTCTGAGAGTATGTTATTTGACTTCCATCTCTTTCTTTTTGTGCCTATTGTCTTTCCCTACCACATTTTAATTTCCACATTCATCCATTGTGGTCACAGAAATTACTTCATATAATTTCAATGTTTCTGAATTAATTGTAAGTTGTTCTGTGCCTACCATGTAGTCTATCCTGGAAAATTATCCACGTGTTCTCATGAAGAATGTATATTCTGCTGTATTTACGTATAGCATGATGTTCTTTATATGTCTATTAAGTCTTGACCTTACAAATTTTTCAAGGTCTCTGTTTCTTTACTGTTTTTCTGTCAAGATATTCTGTTTAATGGTGATGTTCGTGTATTAAAGTACCTTACTTTGATTTTAGAGGCATCTATTTTTTCACTTAGTTATTCCAATATTTGCCTCATATATTTTGGGGCACCTTGGTTAGGTGAATAAATGTTTGATTGTTCTCACTTTTTTATATATATAACACCTTTTATTAATATATAGCGTTCTTTTTAATTTTCCACTTAAAGTCTATTTTCTTTTATAATAATCTGACTACTCCTACCTGATTTTGCTTATTGTTTGTATGTAAAGCAACCATTCACTTGCAAACTTCATCTCTGGGTTTAAGGTGAGTTTCTTGTCCAAAGCCTATAGATGTATCATAATTCTTCATCTATTCTGCCAATCTGTGTCTTTTTATTGGAGAGGTTAATCCATTATTATTCATTGTTATTGAGTTGTTTCGTGATATTTGTTTGGACATCCTTGATTAGTTGGTCCATAGTCTCCATCTCCTATTTTTCAGTTTGTTCTTTAGACTGGGTCATGTCTTCCTATTTCTTAGCACAGCTTGTTATTATTTGGTTGTGTCTAGGCATCTGATTGTCTTCATGAGTTTATTCAAATGGTTATCTTCTTTTACTATTCCATGGTTTAATTTTGCTTTGTTTTTTTAAAGTTTCCTTTTTCAGACTTTGTTCCAGATATTCTATAACCTTGTAATTGTCTGTGTCTCCCTGAAAAAAATTAAAAAACATAGAAAAGGAAAGATAAAAGAGAATAGTAATAATAATAATAATAATAGTAATAGAAAAGGAACCATAAAAGATCGAGGAAAAATAAATAAAAAGAGTGAAAATCAAAAAAAAAAATAAAGGTATAAACATAAATGATATACTGAAAAAAAACCAGGAAAATAGATATGAGAAGGAAAGGTAGAAAAATAAAAGAGCTGAAAGAAGAGAAGTAAAATAAATTAGGAAGACCAAGTAAGAGAAGGTGGGGGAAAAAAAGAAAAACAATGGAAGAGGGAAAAAAGAATGAAAGAAAATAAATATAAAAACTAAGGAAAAAGGAAGAAAGATAAAAAATGAAACAAAGAAAATAAATAATCATATTAATAATAAATCCAGGAGAAAAACACTTCCTTCTTAGGCCACTAAGAGCAATCTTAGAGTGCCATTGCTCATCAATCACCCTACATTCAAACTCAACAGGAAGGGTACCCAATTTTAGAGAATTAAATAAAGAATAAAAAATTTAAAAACGTAAAATTAAAATATAATAAAAATGTAAAATAACAGCTCAAACTACCTAAACTAAACAAATAAGAATGTAACTAAATAACTAATGTCAATCTATAAATTCCTTTTCACACATACCAGATGGATACTTGATATCCCTAGGTCTCCCCTGGGACTCTTATCTTAAGCAGTGCTGGGTATTGAACTAGGGATATAGTAAATATGAGGCAGACATTTATTCACTGATCTACACCCTCTCCAGTCCAAAGGTTAGGTAGGTTTTGAAAGTTTCTCTGCCTCTCCTCTCCCTCTAAACCTTTAGGTGAGTTGGACTTCTAAAAGTTTTCTGGCTATCTCTCTAGCACTATTTGGCACCTGTTAGCCTATCCTCTCACTGTCATAGTTCCTCCATCTCCCAGGGCAGGTGTGCATGGCAGCCTGCCTGATACAATCACCACCTCCTTTCTCTGTGGGATTGCTTCAGCACTGACTGGGGTCTTTATATTATACTGTATTTCCCCCCTCTATTCTGCTGTCCCTTTCTCCCCTCCCCTTTATATTTCTCTCTTTCTCTGAGTTGGCTGAGTGTCTGTCCCACACCTTTTTACCCCTCAGCTCCCCTATGGATGGTTCCAGCTGAGAATCAAATTGGGCTAAACTGGCCAAACTCCCTGAAGATAAGCCACTCTCTGTCTTCCTCCAGAGCTCTCCTCCTTCAAGGGAGGAGGACATATTTCCCATCTAAGTTGGTTGCAGTGAGCCAGGGATTTTAGTGAGGCTATTTAGCTTGAGGGTGGAGGACATGTGCCATTCCCAGGTGCAGTGGTAAGTAACTCATGGTTTTAATTTGACTTCTTTTTTTCTCTGTGTCTTCTCCATCATGAATGAAGCAGAAATCTCTTGATCTGCAGATCCTGAAAGCCATTCCCTTGGATAGCTTTTGCTCTTCCATCCTTCACTGTTTATGTGAGAAATTAGAGCCCTATCTAGATATTCTGATGACATCTTCCCTTGGAACACTATATTCCTTTAAAGTGTTCAGTCATTGTGCTTTACATATTTCTAAATTTCCTGAAAATTCAAATATGTACTAAATATGTAAAAAGTATGTATTTTATTTATGTAATACATACATATTATTGTTTTTACCAATATTGCTGTGGCAGTTTGATATTATTGATGAATCTCAAAAAGAAATATAGATTATATTTGTAAACTTGTCTGTTCCTTTGGGTGTGATATCATTTGATGGTATTAAATTTAGAGTTTTCACTTTTAATGGATTAAATTAAGGTACGATCTTTGATTCTACTGCATCAAAAGGACATTGAGTCCCTTCCCTTGGTGTTCGAAAATACACAGAGAAAATGACAAGGCAGAGGAGATAGCTGAGTTTTGATGCTGGAGCATCAAGGAGAAAGTAAAGTCATTCACCTGATAGCTTACATTTTGCCTTTTGGAGAAAGCAGTGCAGCTGAGCATGGAAAGAAATGAGCCCTGGAAAGAAAGACCAGCCTTATGCCAGCCTATGGCTGAAACTAAAGGAAGCTGGGACTTAGAGACTGAAGAGGAAGAGGAAGGCTGAACATTTACAGACCCCAGCAGACATCTTGCTTCAACATATGGCAACAGACTTTGGTGGGGAAGTAACATACCTTTATGGCCTTGTGACTGTAAGCTTCTACCCCAAATAAATACCCTTTATAAAACTGACAGATTTCTGGTACTTTACATCAGCAACCCTTGGCTGACTAATTGCATTGTATTATTATAAATATATATATGTATGTGTATATATATATATATATGTATATTCATCCACACATCTTTTAATTCATCCAATTATCTTTATTTTATATCTTAAAATATTTGCTTTTCAAGTAAATTGCAAACATCAGCACGGTTCAACCATTAACGATTGTTGATGCACTTACTTACCTGCAATTATTTTGGTGTTTCTTTGGTTTTAAACATAACTTACAAACAGTTAAATATAGTATATAGTATTCAAATATTTTGACAATCATAAGCACTACTATAGCCCCACCCTTAACAAGATAGAGCACATTTTCATCACCTGAGATATATCTCTTTGACCTTCCTTTTGAATTCTTAAATCACACTCTATCAAAAGACAAGTTCTGTTTCTGTTGTTATTGTTGTTTAATTCATTCATGTATTTTCTGTCTATAAACCAATTCCTTGATGGTGATTTTTTTCAACCCACTCTGGAAAATGATGGGAGTGGAAGACAGTTTGGTAGTTCCTCACAAAATTTAGAATTACCATATTAGCAAGCAATCCCACTTCTGGGGATATACCCCAAAGAATTGAAAGCAGGTTCTTGAATAAATACTTCCAAGCTCTTGTTCAAAGCAGCATTATCCACAATTGCCAAAAGAGGGAAGAAACGTGTCTATCTGTTGAAGAAAGTGTATACAAGATTTGGTATATGCATTCAAATGAATATTATTCAGATAAATAATGAATAAAGTAATGAAGCATTCAATAAATGGATAAAACTTGAAGATACCAAGTTGGGTGAAATACAGACACAAGAAGCACAGGAGGATACATACTGTGTGATTTTTCCTGATATGAAGTAATTAGAACAAGCATCTCATAGTGTCAGAATATAGAATATGGTTTACGTGGTGATGAAATCGTGATTGAGTATAAAGTAAGGCTTAAATTGTAGAGTTCCTATTTCAAATGATGGAAAATTTCTTGTAGTGGAGTTAGGGGATGATACCCTAACCCTATGTATATAAGTAACTCAAATTCAGTGCCCAGAGGAGAAGGGGTTACCCTGAGGCCTGGACTCAATTTGAGGGTGCCACACCTCTCTGTCAATGATGCCTAAGCTCTGCCCAAACCTAGATGTTCCAGTACTGGTCCATCCAGGGAACCTTGGATGGAAAAATAATCTTTTTGACATTAAACTCCATTTGTTCCTGATCCCAAAGCAAAAGTGTCTGCACCATGTTGGCCAGAGTGAATGGCACTGCTGCTGTTCCTCTGCCCCTCCTGGATGGGTCAATGGGACTGCAGAATTTTACCTGAACAATTTACCACTCTTCTGAGGTCCCTCTGTTGTGAAGGGGGTGGGCAATGTTCTATAGTACAGATAGAATTTAATGGGTAAGTGGAGAAAGAAGTTACATTTTTAGACTTTTAGACACTGGTGTACAGATGACTAATATCCCTGCACTGTTGATACCAACATGATAGGCAAACAGATAATCTTATAAGATTTTGCAAGGCAGCAGTAAGCCTGTCTCCTTTCAGAGCCTCTGTATTCCATTTTCCTCAAATTTTTACTTTGTTTTCTTCACAGATTACTGGTATAATGAATTAAGTAATCCTTCAATTTACTTACTTGTGTTTTGCAGTAGCTATTCTGCTATTTTGTGTTTCTATATTGCCAATGTTTTTGGCAATTGTGTGGTTAAAATTATATCTCAATTTTCATATCAGACTCATTAACTTCAGGGCACAACAGCACAGAATATAACAGCTCATGCATGAAGATACAAAACATTTTCTTCACCAATATTGTCTTGCCAATCTGAGGACAGTTGGATTATCTTCTCTCAGATGCTCCCTTCCAACAAGCTATCAATGTTGTGAAATCAACTATCACACCCAACAATCTATATATGTGTACTGCTATGTGGTTAGATAGAAAAAAAACTAGCAGCTAAGCTGTGGTTAATCTTTCTACCTTGAGAACACAGATAGGAGAAATAGTTAAATCAGACCTTTGTTGTACTTTTTCTAATGAGATGTCCTGCTGGTATTTTTCATGTGAAGGAGATTTGGTCTATGAAATGTGTTTAGGAGGATATAATTTGCTTTCTTAAGTTTTCTTTGTTGTAAAAGCTTAAAATTAACAAGTTCATAGAACTGATTTTCTGAAATATGTCAAAGCATACTGTGAAATTTTTCTAGTAGAAAATGAGGTATTTTCTGTCCCATATGGGTCATTTCCTTAGCCAAATAACTGCTTTTGTACAAGATAATGCCTGTCAGTTATGTTTTGGAGAACTCCTTTTTAAAATCAGAGGAATTTTATATACTAAAGTAGTAAGCAATGCCTATGGGAATTGCAACCATAGTCATAGGCTTAATTTTTTGTTTCCACCTTGAGTCACTTGTGTCCTCAGAGCTACTAATAAAATTCATACTGGTTAAGATTTCTGATTCTTATGAGTCCAAATTGGTTCTTAGTGGGGAAGTTTAGCAAGTTAGAAGCACAATAACCACATTTATAAACCATGGATTCAAGGCACTAAGTGACACTTTAGTGACAATTAACTACTTCTGTCCCAGACTAGTTGGATGAAGGAAAACACTGTTGTTTGGTGGAGATGCCTAAATGTTCACCCTCACTAAACAATAATCATACTTCTAACTTGGGTTCCACATGATTTTTTAGTGTGTGGAAATAAAAAACCTATTACTGATACTTGGTGCACAACATGTTAGAAAGAGCATCATTTAAATGCTGTTGAGTAAATGTTGAAATGGAACTCCTATAATTTCACATTTCCTTCATTTTCTGCTGAAGTTCATCATCAAGCAAGATAATGTTTGTGAAGAACTCATGAAGGGAATGAAACAAAAGTTGCATGATTAAACATTTTTATCATTCCAGTGGACTGCTTAGAGAAAAAGGGGTCAAACATCAAGGTTATATCATTACTTTGGTTCTGGAAGGTTAATTTGAAATTTACCTTGAAGATGTACAATCCATGAAAAGATTTAAATTAGTAAAGAAGCAACTTAAATTGAATTAGGAAACTGGACAAAACTAAGTAAAGAAACAATGAGCAGAAAGAAGAGGGAATGTGTCTTGTTTGCTTAATAAATGACCAATCATAGGGCCAGAAAAAGCCATGGCCAAACCACGAATTGTGATAACAATTGAATCTATAACTCCTAATTGTTTTTTGTAACTAAAATTGTGGTGAGGAACTGAATTAACTTTAGGGATAGTTGTTTTGTAAATCCACAGCAGTTAAGTAAACATCCATTGTTATAGGATAAAGCTGAAATTTAAAAATTACTATCCTAAAATCCATTTAATTAATTACTGTGTTCTCTGAATTCCATTTTCATTGCCATTATAAATTTTTTGGATTTTTTTTTAAAAGAGGTGACATATCATTACCAAATTTGTTGTATTTTTTTTTCTTTGTATGAAATTTCAGATATATCATTTTTTAAAATTTATGTAGCCTATTATCTATATATTCTTTGAAACATTTATATAATTGAAGTATCTTTTTAAAAAATTAAAAAGGACTCAGAGGGGATCTCTTTTCACAAGACTTCCATGCTACTTTATTGGAATTGTAATAGGTGCTGGGGTTTAAGATATATTTAGGGGATTTGAATCTCTGGACTGATAATATGACACCCAGGCCAAGAGCCTCAACAGACTTCAGCTCCTACACTTTGATTTATTGGACTTACCCCACTCAGCTAACATGGAGTTGAAGAAGGTCAACCACCACACCATGGAGCCTAGAGTGTCTACAACTGAAAGCAGGAGGAGTGCATCCAGTATCCATAATCTAAGCCCCGACTTGACATAGATGTTCAATGGACACAACTAATCCAATGTCCACAGAGAAAATGTGGAATGGGTGTGGGAAGGGTAGCCATGGTGGCTGCTGGGTTTGGGGAATGGGAGGAAGAGATGAGATGTGGAGCCGGTTTCGGGACGTTGAGTTGTCCTGGGTGGTGCTTCACGGACAATTACGGGACATTGTAGATCCCCCCAGGGCCCACTGGATGGAACGTGGGAGAGTGTGGGCTATGATGTGGATCATTGACTATGGAGTGCAGTGATGCTCAGAGATGTTCTTACCAGGTGCAATGGATGTGTCACGATGATGGGAGCAAGTGTTGCTGTGGGGGGAGTGGGGGGTGGGGGGATGGGGTTAAATGGGACCTCATATTTTTTGAATGTAATTTTTAAAAATAAATAAATAATTAAAAAAAATAAAAAAATAAAAAGGAAAACCAGAAGAAAAGACACAAACAAAAAATTTTACTTAGCCTCATGGTGAACTACAAATCTAGGATATTCTGAGCTGTTTGAAATTTCTTGTAACTCTGGAAATAAATGAGTTTATTTCTTCAATGACCCTTTCCTTCTGAGGAAAAATGTGGCAGTTAAATTGATTCTATTCCCAGGGTATTTACTTAAGTCAAGGAGGATCACGTTAAAATAGGAAGGAATCTTAGCCAATCATCCATAATTCTTAGTCTGGAACAAGATTGTAGGTAAGATCATGTACTGCAGCTGAATGAATCTGGATAAGATCAAACATTCTTTGTTCTGAACACATTTTGTGACCTACTCTCCTTTGCGATCCTAGTCAGATGTCTTCACTTCTATAAGTGTTAATTTTATCATTTTAAAGTGGGGATGATAGGTTTGCATAGAAGAGAAGTAAAATATATCCATCCACTCTGAGTTAAGAACATTTTCTTCAGACCTTGAGGAACATGTGGAAAAGCCTAATTACCATCAGGGTGTGTTGTAATGCTGCAGTCCAGGAGCATACAAGTCTGGATAAGATGAGTCACAGTCATAAAGGAAATTTGGTGGGAAGTTGGCACAGTCCAGTACATTCTACTTCACCACCTGTTTGGAAACAGAGATAGGGAAAATTATACCATACTTATGCATCCAGAATTTTATTCCAAATGTTATTAATTTTTCATTATTTAACAACACAGTAACACTTTCCAGGCATTCTCTTTATCTTGTTTAAGTTATTTTGTACTACCTCTTTCCTTTTATTTCCCATTGTGACCACTTATTCCATGCCATCTTTTAAAAATTCATTGCTCCATTTTTAGAATAATATCTATGAGTCACGACTCTTTTATCTGCCACAAAGATATCTTTCTTTTAAAAAACCAATTAATTTTGAGGAAATGGAGGCTAGCTTATGTTATACCCCTGAGCATACAAAAGCTGCCTTGCTCTCAAGGTAGACATGTGAAAGTTAAAACTCTGAGCACATCACTGAGATGCCTCAATTCTCCTATCCCACTTAGGATGACCACTGTCACAAACATTTGTTAAAGTGTTCTACCTTTACAGCGCTCAGGCTACTGAGGTTCTACTTAGTTGCCAGTGGTATCCTTGTTGAAATATCATTCCTTTCCATTTTTACCATTAAAATAATACCCAGTTTTCAAAGAATAAGCATTTCCTTTGCCACATATTTCTATCAAACTACAATGATGCCCTCAGTACGCCTGAAGCACTTATTGCCTATTCTAATCTTTTGCAGTCATGTTACATGGTTTTTATAATTTTAAACAATATTTTAAAGAATGTAAATAAAATATTATTTTCTTTAAATAACTAACATGCCAATGTAGGACATATATTGGGGGGAAAGGACTGAGACATTAAATAAAATTTTGTATTGGGCATATAATTGCTGATAATTTGTTTTGATTTGCTGAATTCTTCAAAAAGAGTTCAGACATAGAAGAGAAGAAAAACAAAATAATTTGGGGGAACACTGATTTTAAAGATAAAATTCAAAAATTTGCTGTTAAAGCAGAAAAAACTCTATGAATGATTTGATGGAAAACTAGATTTTTTAAGGCAGTGTTTTCCAAATTCAAAATGTCTCAGATTTTCCTAGAGACATAAGTAAAATACTTGGGACTAAGCATCACTCAAGAATTTCTCTTTCTCTCTGGGTTGGGAATGGAGAAATTTCATTTCTAAAAACTCCCCAAGTGATGCTGATGCTATTGCTCATGGTACCACATTTAAGAACCACTGTTCTAGGGAATTGGCAGCAAAGTTGAGACAATCCTAAGAAAGAAAAAACATACATTTGTTACAAAATCTCAAGGAGAGTTCTTAGAGCACGAGCAAATTTCACTTGAATAACACACAGTCATTTACAAACATTATTTTGGTTTTCTGTTTGCTATTCTTCTAACTTCATGATGTAAATTCAGTCAGTTTATGAGGGCAATTTAATGGAAGGTAGAAGGAATCACATACCCTTTCAGAATGTATGAAGTATATGGTGGGAGAATTGGAATGATGCCCAAATGAAGGTATTTTATAGGAAAATGCTTTTATGAGTTTAAAAACTTTGCCTGATCTTGCTACAAATATTGACCCTGAAGAGCTAAATTCTCCTTATTTTTTAAAGCTCTTTCTTGTCACTCACTACATTACATTTTAGTTGTTTTATGATTATATCTAATGATTAATAGTTGAATAAAATTTTTCAGTATTTCTTTAGTAGGGCCTACAAAGTTATAAATAACCAACACCAATATCTTTCTGAATTTAGATATGATGAAATGGATGTTGGCATTCTAACTGCAGAAGCCAGAGAAAAAATGAGAAAACAAATCCTCATATACAAAGTTTATATCACAAACAAGAAAAATAAATTTAGCTTAAAAAATATATTTCAGATAACTGCTGCAGATTCATTGAGAATTTTACTATACTGTAGCATAGTAAAATCTGAAATACTGGCAAAATCATCATTCTACTTGATATAGCTTCATAATGGGATCCTGCATATGCTACCACCACTTAAGACTATGACAATTAAATGGGCTTTACTAAATAGTATCAACATGCTTTTCCAATGGATAGTAGTGCACTACAACTTTAAGTAGGATGGATCCACTTTTTCTCCAAGATAAGAGGGAGGGGATAAAATAAGTGTAAAGAAAACAGATTGGTGGAGAACTATAGGGAAAATGGACTGTTCTAAAGACATGTTGATAACAGGATGTCTCACTGAGAATGAAGGCAGTACGGAGAGTGGTGAAGGCTAAGGTCAGTGAGAGGTACATTGGGGGAATATAAATAAGACTAAACAGGAAAGAATCCAAGAGTTTATTACCTTAGGTGTATAAATATTAGATTTGGCTAGAAACCTCTCCTAACTCTCTAATGGCAACAGCAACAATACTGAAGAATTCACTGAGAATATTGTATATTCTAAGCCAAATGAAATGCTTGTGAAAATTTTTTTGCACAGTTCAAATAGTTTAGTACTGTTTTGAAGTGATTACCAAAATTGAGGTCTTTTTTTCAAACAAAATATAACACAGCAAAAGGAAAAAGATGATCTCATATATTTCTGTTGTGTATGCCCCTACTAAATTTCCTAAAGAATTTATCTAAGTTGTCAAAGAAGAAAACAAAAAAACAAAACAAAAAAAACAAAACAATAAAAAGACTGGGGGATACGCTGGGAGAAAAGACTAGGAGATAATGCAATGTTAGCAATCAGGACATTAAAAAAATAAAAAATAAAAAAAATGAAAATAAAAACAAAACAAAAGAAAAAAGAAAAAAATGCAAACGTTGAGGGCTAGGACCTTCAAGGACCTCAGATGGACCTCAGGACATGATGGATTCAGGGATGGAAAGTCTGATATATTGAAGACTCAAGAGGTGTGAGTCTCTGGGGTGTGGGCCACCAGAGTTTAGGGGACTCAGACCTGGCAACTTCAAATCTGGTTAACAGGGAGCCTGGGAGCACCACAGTGCAACACAGCCTTCAGGGATCCCCACAGCTGGGTGCCATCCCTATGGGTGAGGTCACATCTGCAAACTCTATCTTATGTGTCTGAACCCCGCTCACTCACTGGGGTCTATTCACTCACTGGGGTCTATTGTGGATGTATCACCAATTCGGCTTCAGGACACCTCCAAGTCTGTAAGCCCCCAGAATGGCCACCTGGGGGCGCCTCTATACTGCAGCCAATTTAATGATGCAGATCAGTAGCCAGGCCTGGGGGTGGGGCTCCAGCCAGAAAGGCTGATAACCAAAATTCCCACACTTCACAAAATATTCCCCTAATCGGCTTCCAGATGTCTCCCACCCTGCCAGACCCTGTAACAGCCTCCTGATGACATCTCTTTATTGCTAGCAATTTAAGTCTGCTGCAGATCGGCAGCTGGGCTTGGGGGGGGGCGGGGCTCTAGGCAGAAGTGCTATTATTTGTGTCCACAATAAAAAATTCCCCACTTCACAATAAAACTCCTGTTTGTCTCCCCAAATTGGTCTGCAAAGGCCTCCTGTCCTGTTAACCCCCCAATAGCCCACTCAGGGCTTATGAATTCCCCAGTACCGCAGAGCCTCCAGAGATCGCCACAGCAACACCAGTGCCATGGCTCCACCCACCCCAGGAGGGAGTGTCCCATGCGCAGCTCCCACCTCCATGTAATAGAGTCTCAATTATATCTTATAGATGAATTTTCTCTGTTACCTTCCCACCAAATCGATGTGAAGACACCTCCTGCTCTGCAAAAATCCCAAAACAGCCTGGTCCCAAAGAACCTCCAACACTGCCCAGTCACTTCTTTGCAGGAGAGATTGTCAGGTATGCTCACTCAGCCACCATCTTGCCCCACCCCCTGCTTCCTGTTATTGTAGATGATGTTATAGTTTTGATAGCAAACAGCTGATTGTTAGTTTCTAAATAAATATGATGTGGAATCTTGGGTTGAGGCTCTCAATTTCAGAAGCTGTAAGTCCCCTGGTCCCATCTTTATTTCCTCTCTTATGTCTTTATGTCACTTTATTTCTTCAGTTCTGTGTCATCTTCCCTTTGTGAAGACCTATTGCTGAGCTGGTCTCAGCACAATGCACTCTTGAAAAAACAGTGGGTTAAAAAAGAAATTGCAAGAAAAAGTAAAAATCTCAAGATGAATGAAAAAGTGAACACTGCATAGTTAAACACAGCAAACAGTGCTGTCAGTGAAATTTATAGCCCTCAATGCATGCATAAAAGAAGAGGTAAAAATTACTCTTGGGAAATATATAAGACCAGTTGAAGACCAACAGCACACCTCTTGGAACTAGAAAAAGAACAGTAAACTATTCTCAAAGCAAACAAGAGGAAAGAAATCATGAGGATTAGAGTAGAAAAAATAAAATTGAGAACAAAAGAAAATTATAGAATAAAAAAAGTTGGTACTTCAAGAAGATCAACAAAATTGACAAACCCTTAGCTAGACTGACAAAAACATATAGAAGATGCAAATAAATAAAACCAGAAATGAGAAATGAACATTAATACTGACCCTAGAAACACATGACCACCCTACACTGATGTTAGAAAAAATAAAAGACTCGACAAACCAATCACAAGTAAAGAGATTGAAAGAGTCATGAAAATTTCCTAAGTGTGGTGGCATGTTGGGTAATGGGAGAAGTGTGGGGATGGTTGCCCCTGTAACATGCATCTAAGGCACATGAATATGTTCAAATATTCATGGGGCATTGGCATTTTGGATGGAATTCCATGCAGTAAAAGAGAATATTGACTTTCCATCCTGGCAAATCACGCTACATTCCCTAATAGAGCTGCAAGTATCCTCTGAGTACAAAGGCAATGTGAAGGAAACAGACCCTCATGCAAGGCCCTTGAAAATGATGTTTGTACTTATGAATGTTTCCTTATGAAATTGAAACTTAGACTTACATTATATATTTCCTAAGAATAATTATCTCATGAAAATTTCCTCGTTGCTCAAATGTGGCCTCTCTCTAAGCCAAACTCGCCATATAAACTCATTACCTTCCCCCCAGATCGGGATATGACTCCCAGGAATGAGCCTTCCTGGCATGGAGGGATTATTACCAAGCAACAACTAGCAATCCATCTAAAAAAAAGACCTTGACCAAAAGGGGGAAATATTAAAGAAAAATATATTTTTATGGTTAAAAGATTTGAAAGTGAGTTGGGATGTCACTTCAGAAGCTAAACTTATATACATCTCTGCAGGATCTCATTGACTGTCACAGTAAACATTGCTTCAAACAACAGGGCTTCTGAGGACTCTAGAGACATACTGACACTATAAGCAGTGCAGACAAGCTCAGGAATTTGGCATCCTGTCTGTAGGCTAAACTTTGAAATTTATGCTCCCCAGTGTAACAGAGTTAGACTCATTTATAGTTTCCCTACTCATACTAATGGTTTTTCTGTCTCATTTATTTGAAAGTATAATTAGCATTATACTTGTTAAATATATCTTAGAGACTTAAATCTTTGATCTATTCATTTGCAGCCACTACTTTCCACTTGATTGGACTAGCCTAGGACAACTAACAAAAGATGATGATTGAAAACAAACAGCCTGAGGAACAGAAAGTGTCTGCAACTGCAAGAAAAATAGCTCCATCCAGCTGTCCCATTGAATCTAAGCTCCCTCTCACTGGGAAACAGAATGGGCATCATTGTCCCAAAATTCTCAAAATTAGGGAATGAACAATGGGCTAAAGTAGACTTATTATTCTATTATTAGCTTATTATTATTTCAGCAATGGAATAACTTTTATCATTGATATAAAGGCAATAGACACCAGAGGTTCTGATGGGAGGGAGAAGGAAGAAGATGTGTAATATGGGGGCATTTTCAGGATATTGGAATTGTCCTGCATGACATCGTGATGTACTATAAGAAAATTATTAAGAATTGTGAATTCATAAGCTTTGTAATAAATAGAGTCTGTTGTTTTAGCCTAAAACTGTGAATGATTTAACTTGTCCATTGTCCTTTGGAATGTTGTAATGCTGCTATGCAGGCAACCCTCTCACCTAGTAACAAAAAATAAATAAATAAATAAATAAAATGAAGGATTCAAAGGAACAAGTTACCAGTTTTGGCAATTGCATGTATCCCCTGTAAAAGTAAAAGTTGAAAACCTTCATGTTCCTATTCAGTGTACCATGAATAGAATAGAACAAAGACCCTTCAAGAAACCACATCTCCTGTGGAGGGCTGGCTACCATCCTCCTGCTGGATGGATTTGGTTACTTTTGATGAGGTCATTCCTCAAGAGTTGCAAGACTCATTGGATTTCTGAGACTTAGACTCTTTTAAAAAGGATGGTCTCCAAACTGCCAGTCAGTGACTTACCTATTAGGGGGCATTCTGCCTTGGGCCATTTTTCCAATCAGGACACTGATTAGCTGCAAAGAGGTTCTGCAGCCATGTGAGAGATGAGATGTTGAGTTTTCCCCTGATTTGTGAGTGGTTGTATATACTTTCATCCTTTCCTATGTCTTTAATTGATTACTTTTTGTGATTTCTCAAATGTTATAATCATTTGAAATAACCAGAATCTCATTTGATTTCATAAAATTGCCTCTATAGCATTGAGAGTTTCTCCCTCTTCCTTAGCAGAACATATTGCAATGATGGATACAAGCCATTATATATTTTTCATAAACTACAAAAGTGTGTGGAACCCAGCTTAAATATAATTTAAACTATAGCCCAAGGCTAATAGAAATACTTAAATGTTTTTTCATCAGTTGCAACAAATGTAGCATACTAAAAAAAGAAGTTAATGTGGGAAAGTGTGGAAAGGGAAGTTTGTGGAGCATAGGCAAATATTCTATTTTTTTTGTTAAAATTTATTTAATCTAACCATCCTTTAAAAATAAAAAAATCATTAATTAATTATTTTCTCAGAAATGAATTGCCTAGGATGAGATGGCTTCACTAGTGAATTGTCCCAAACTCTTTCTTTGAAACCAATATCACCCAAATGCCAGATAAAGATGTTACAAAAAAGAAAATTATGGACCTATTTCTCTAATAATATAAAAGCAAAAATCCTCAGCAAAACACTTGCCAATCAAGCCAAACAAACGTTTAAAGAATTGTATGTCATGCACAAGTGGTTTTTATCCCAGGTATGCAAGTATGTTTCAACCTAAAAAATTCATTGTAATATATCAGACGCTGCTTTCCAACAAGTTACCCATGCTGTGAAATCATCAATGATAACCATCAATCTGCACCTGTTCACCGCTATGTGTAGCTAGAGGGGAAAAGGTTAGCAGCTCTGCTGTGGTTCAACTTTCCTACAGTTGGAACACAGCCAGAAGAAATATTCAAATCAGAGCTTTGTTGAACTTTTTCTAATGAGATCTCCAGCTGGTATTTTTCATGTAGAAGGAGGCCTAGTCCAAAAAAATGTGTTTAGGAGGATATAATTTCCTTCCTTAAATTTCATATGTTGTAAAATCTTGACATTAACAAGTATTAATACATAGAACTGGTTTTCTGAAATATGCCAAAGCAGTCTATGCAGTTATTCTAGAAAAAAAAAATGAATTATTTCCTTAGCCAGATGGCTACTTTTGTATAAGGAAATGCCTGTCAGTTATAATTTGGAGAACTCCATTTTAAAATCAAATCCACTTTATATAATAAAGTGGTAAACAAGGCCTAAGGGATCTGCAACCACAGTCATAGACTTAATTCTTTGTTTCCACCTTTAGTTGCTTATGTCCTCAGAACGACTAATAAAATTCATACTGGCTAAGTTTTCTGATTCTTATGATTTCAAATTGGTTTTTAGAGGGGAAGTTTAGCAAGTTAGAAGCACAATGACCACATTTATAAACTATGGATTCAAGCCACTAAATGACACTTTAGTGAAAATTCATCTCTCCTGTCCCTGACCAGGTCGATGAGGGAAAATACTGGTGTTTGGTGGAGATGGCTAAACATCCACCCCCAGTAATCAGTAAAAATTCCTTTAAATTATGGCCCACATCTTTTGTGTGTGTGTGGAAATAAAAAATGTGTGACTGAGACCTAGGGCACATGTTAGAAAGACCATAATTTAATTTGCTTTGAATGAATATAGAATTGGAGCTCCTATAAAAATATTTGCTTCAATTCTGCTGAAGTTCATCATCAAGCAAGTTAATGTTTGAGAAACACTCATGAAGGGGATGAAAAAGAAGTTTCATGGTTATGTAGTTTTATCATTTCAGTGGACTGCTTAAAGAAGGATTCAAACATCAGGGTTAATAACATTGCTTTGGTACTGGAAGGTTAACAATTTGAAATTTACCTTGAATATATAAAATCCATTGAAAGATTTAAATTTGTAAGGAGGCAATTTAAATTGAATTAGACAATTGGACAAAATCAAGGAAAAAAGAAATGATGATCAGAATGAAGAGAAAGTTTTTCTTGCTTATTGATAGATAACCAATCATATGGCCAGAGAAAGCCATGTCAAAACCATGAAATGCTTAATACAATTAAGTCTATAACCCTAAGTTGTTTTGTGAAGCTAAACTTTTAATGAGAAATTGATTTAATTTTAGGGATAATTGTTTTTTAAATCCACAACAGTAAAGGAAACATCCATTTTTATAAGGAAAACCTGCAATTTAAAAATTACCAGAGGAGGTGGGGAAAGATGGCATCTGAGTGAGTGCACCTCATAATCTCTCCTGCAAAGAAGTGGCTGAGTAGGGTTGGAGTCCTACTGGACCAGGCTGTTTTGGTTGCTTGCAGGGCAGGAGGTGTCTGGATGTCGATTTGGTGAGACAGTGGCAGAAGAGAATCTCGCAAGAGGTAGAATTTTGGGACCCTTGCCCCTAGGGCTGTTGGCCCAGCCATGGCGATCCCTGAAAACTTTGTTGTGTTGATATATTCCCAAACCTTGAGAGGGCTGTATCAGGGGCTTGCAGGGGAGGATGTGTCTGGATGTCGATTTGGTGAGAAAGTGACAGAAGAGGTCCTTGTGAGAGGTGGAATTTTGGGTTTCTGACATGGAGGTCAGAGGATGTGGACAAGACCACTTCCCCTAGGGCTGGTGGCCTGGCTGCAGCAATCCCTGAAAACTTTGTTGTGTTGCAGTGTTCCCAAACCCTGTGTTAACAGGATACATTGATCCCAGGTCTGTATCACCTAAACCCTGGTAACCCATGCTCCAGAGACTCACACACCTTGAGTCTGCAATATCATGGACTTCCCATTCCTGAATACACTGTGCACTGAAGTCCATCTGAGGTCCTTGATTAACCTAGCCCTCCATATTTTGTGTTTTTTTTTTTTCTCCTTGAGCTTGGAGGAGTATACCAGATGACTTGGGGAGACTCTGGGAAGAAAGGAGAGGCAAAACTGCTGAGAAAGCCCAATTTACCTAAACATTCTGTGATAGGAAACTTGGTCTGGGAGAAAGAGGAGTCAGAAAATCAATTAGACCTTCCCCAGCACACCTAAGGGGGAGGAGCTATAGGACATGCTATCCAAGCTTTGAATAGCATATTTGGGGTTTCTGGTGAGGTGTAGGTGCTCTCATGCTGGAAATAAAGAGTCATAGTCTTCTGTGTTGAGTTGGTTCAACAAGGACCTACTTGAATCACTTGCTGGACTTTTCAGGCAGCTTTCCTGCTGCCCTGGGAGAGAGATAAGTGAGGAAGGGAGAAAGGGGGAAGGTCAGATCCCTAAACATTTTGTTTAACTGCAAAGAGGATTCCTACCTTGAAAAGTTGGTTCTATTCTTTTTTTTTTGGTCATGGTTGCTAATGTTCCATTGTCTCCTGGCCTTTTCTCCCATTTTATCCATCAAAGTCCTTTTTCATTGATTTAGTTTTTTTCTCTTTTTATTTTTCTTGCTTGTCCCTCCCCCCTTAATTTTGCCACCCTTTTTCTCTTCTCTTTTTTATTTCTCTCTTTTTCTTCTTTTTGATTTCATTTTCTTTATATGATAGATGCTGCAGAGAATGCTTCACATTTGCTGTTTCCCCAACCTCCATTTCTTCTTTTCCATGTGTATTGATTTTGGTCACCTACACTATCCCCTTTCCCCTACATCTTTCTATCCTCCAATATCTATGTTTATCTTACATTCAACCTCCCTTACTTGGGCCCCAAAATTGTCTGACTTTTTATTTCTAATACAAATTCTGTATTCTGTCTTTTATCTACTCTTGATATTATTGTGTTTTGTTTCTCTTTCCCTCTCTCATGAAAAAACTGATCTTTTAATTCATACCATATGCCTCCCCATATTCAGTTGACTGCTTCATTACAGGTACTCGACTTACTGCTATAAATCTACACAACTTACATGAGTCTAATATCCATTCTCCTACATCTCACATTGTTGCTCTGTCAATATTTATTATCAATACTACTTTATATATTTTCTTTTCTTACTCATTTTGCTTTCCCTTGCCCTAATATTTTCTTTCAAAGTGAACTTAGCCAGCAACAAGAAAATAGAGTAAGAAGAACAAAGTGACAAAGAGAAGACATAACATTTATGCACGAACAACAACTAATTAATCCCCAAGACTAGACAAAGAAGCTAAGGAACTAATTAAACCTGTCAAGATAAAATGATGACTAGACAGCAACAAAAACTACAAACCAAACCAATAATCAGGAAAACATGCCTGAATCCAATGAACAAACTAAAAACCAGGAAGGGGAGCAGAACATCAGACAAGTAATTAAAGATCTCAAAACAGATATTAGAGACCAACTTAATGAACTAAAGGAAGAGATAAACAATATGAAGAAAACACTTGGAGAGAATATGGAAGAAATTGCATACATATGCAAAAAGATAAAAGACACAATGGTGATGAACACCACAGTTCAAGAAATAAAAAATACACTCTCAGGAAATAGCAGCAGATTGGAAGAGGAAGAGGAGAGAATTAGAAACATGGAAGACAGTATATAGGAAATCAAATAATAGTAGAACTGATTGATAAAAAGATAGAAAAAATCCAGCTGGGACTTAGGGACCTGAATGACAATGCAAAACACACAAACATACATATTATAGGCATCCCAGAAGGAGAAGAGAAGGGAAAGGGGACAGAAGGGGTGTTGGAGGGAAAAATGGTTGAAAACTTCCCAAATCAACTGAGGGAGATGGATGTACATGTCCAGGAAGCACAACGTGCCCCAAACAACATAAATCCCAACAGGCCGACCCCAAGATATATACTTGTCAAATTATCCAAAGCTCAAGACAAAGAGAAAATTCTAAAAGCAGCAAGAGAAAAGAGAATCATCACATACAAGGGAGGCTCCATAAGATTGAGTGCTGATTTCTCATCTGAAACCATGGAGGCAAGAAGGCAGTGGAATGATATAGTCAAGGTACAAAAAGAAAAAAAAAAATCCAAACAAGAATAATCTACTGAGCTAAGCTGGGATTCAAAAATGATGGAGAGTTCAAAATATTCAAAGGTAAACAGAAGTTAAATGAGTATGCCAACAAGAACCCAGCCCTTCAAGAAATAATAAAGGGAGGTCTGCAGGAAGAAAGAAAAAAACAAGACAGGCAGAATTGGAGGAGAATGTAAGAGCATCAAAAAAGACAAAAAGAGAAGGAAAAAACAAACAAAATATGACAAACAGAAGTCCAATCAAAATATGGCTAACATCAATAATTCCTTGAAAGTAATAACAATGAATGTCAATCAATTAAACTCACGTGTCAAAAGATTCAGACTGGAAGATTGGATAAGGAAATATGACCCATCTTATGCTGTATACATGAAACACATCTTAGATCCAGGGATTCTAGGAGGTTGAAAGTGAATGACTGGAAAACAATGTTAGAAGCAAAGAATAATCAAAAAAAGGTAGCAGTAGCTATATAAATATTAGACAAAATAGACTTTAAATGCAAAACAATTGTGAGAGACAAAGATGGATATTACATATTAGTGAAAGGGACAATCTTTCAAGAAGAATAAACAATCATAAATATTTATGCTCCTAACAAGGGCGCCTCCAAATACATGAGGCAAACACTGGAAAAACTAAATGAAAAAATGGGTGACTCTACAATTATAGTGGGGGACTTTAATACACTACTATCAACTTTGGACAGAACATCTCAAAAGAGAATCAATGAAGAAACAAAAACTTTGAACAGTATATTAGAGGAGCTGGACCTAATAGACATATACAATCATTATACCCAAATACAGCAGAATATACATTTTTCTCAAGTGCACATGGATCATTCTCCAAAATAGGCCATATGCTAGGCCACAAAGAAAGGCTCAATGAATTCAGAAAGATCGAAATCATAAAAAATAACATCTCTGACCACAGTGGATTGAAGCTGGAAATCTGTAAGGGCCAGAGGGCCAGATTTCACACCAATATGGAAATTAAACAACACACTCTTATAAAAACAGTGGGTCAAAGACGAAATCTCAAAATAAATTAATAACTGCCTTGAAACTAATGAAAATGATTACACAGCATACCAAAACTTATGGGACGCAGCAAAAGTAGTACTGAGAGGGAAATTTATAGCCATAAATTCATAGATCAAAAAAGAAGAAAGAGCAAAAATTGAAGAACTAACTGCACTTTTGGAGGAATTAGTAAAGAAACAACAAAGTAACCCCACAGGAAGAAGAAAGAAAGAATAAAGATAAGAGTAGAGCTAAATAAAATAGAAAATAAGAAAGCATTTATTAAGATAAACAAAACCAAGAGCAAGTTCTTTGAGAAGATCAATAAAATTGACAGACTCTTAGCAAGACTAACAAAGAAAAAAAGAGAGAAGATGCAAATATGCAAATTAAGTAATGAGAAAGGAGATATCACCACTGACCTCACAGAAATAAAGACTATCATAAGAGGTTACTTAGAAAAACTATATTCCAACCAGAATGTCAATTCAGAGGAAATGGATAAATTCCTAGAAACACATAAGTAGCCTATATTGATGAAAGGAGAAATTGATGCTCTCAACAAACCAATCACAAGTAAAGAGATAGAATCAGTCTTTAAAAACTTCCCAACTAAGAAGATCCCTGAACCAGATGGCTTCACAGTTGAATTCTACAAACCATCCCAGAAAGAACTAACGCCAATCCTGCTGAAACTCTTCCAAAAAATCGAAACAGAAGGAACATTAAATAATGCATTCTATGATGCCAACATTATCCTAGTAGCAAAGCCAAACAAAGACACCACAAGAAAGGAAAATTACAGACCAATTTTTCTAATGAACCTAGACACAAATATCCTCAACAAAAAATTTGCTAACTGCATTCAAAAACACAATAAAAGAATTATACAGTATGACCAAGTGTGATTCATTCCAGGTATGCAAAGATGGTTCAACAAAAGAAAATCAATCAATGCAATACGACATACAAACAGATTGAAAGAAAAAAATCACATGATTATATCTATAGATGCAGAAAAAGCATTTGACAAGGTACAGCACCCTTTCCTGATAAAAACACTGCAAAAGATTGGAATACAAGGAAATTTTCTGAACATGATAAAGAATATATATGAAAAACCCACAGCCAACATTGTTTACAATGGTGAAATTGTAAAAATCTTTCCCTCTGAGATCAGGAACAAGGATGCCCACTATCAACTCTTCCATTTAACATTGTCTTAGAAGTACTTGTTCAAGCACTGAGGCAAGAACTACATACAAAAGGCATTCAAATTGGAAAGGAAGAAGTCAAAATTTCATTATTTGTAGATGACATGATCCAATACATAGAAAACCCTGAGAGGTCTTCAACAAAGCTTCTAGAACTCATAAATGACTTTAGTAAAGTTGCATGTTATAAGATCAATGCACGAATATCAGTACCATTTCTGTGCACCAATAATGAGCAAGCTCAGGAGGAAACTAAGAAACAAATACCATTTACAATAGTAAATGAAGAGGAAGCAAGATGGTGGCTGAGTGAACTTGCCTTGCAGTCTCTCCTGGGAAGAGGCGGCTGGGCGCCACTGGAGGTTCTCCAAGACGGGGCTTTTTTGGGATTTTTGCAGGGCAGGAAGTGTCTGGACATCAATTTGGTGGAAAGGTAATGGAGAGGATTGGTCTATAAGATATAATTTGGGATCTATTGCACAGAGGTGAGACCTGCACACGGGTTGCTCCCTCTTTGGGGGTGGGTGGAGCCACGGTACTGGTGTGGAGGCTCCACTTTTTGGTGGCTCTGCAGTGCTGGGGAGTTCGCAAGTCCTGGGCGGGCTGTTAGGGGGTTGATGGGATGGGACACCTTTGCGGATTGATTTGGGGAGACAGACGGTGTTTTGTTGTGAATCAGGGGAATTTTTTATTGTGGACACAAACAATAGTGCTTCCACCTGGAGCCCCGCCCCCACAAGCCTGGCTGCCGATCTGCAATGGAATTAGATTGCTGGCAATAAAGAGACGTAATTGGGAGGTCATTACAGGGTGCAGCGAGGGAGGGGGACACGTCTGGAAGCTGAGTGAGGAATATTTTGCGAAGCTTGGGAATTCCGGTTTTGGAATCTGTTTTCAGCATTTCCAACTAGAGCCCAACCCACAGGCCAGGCTTCGGATCTGCATCATTAAATTGGCTGCAGTGTAGAGGCGCCCTCACGTGGCCATTTTGTGGGAACACAGGGTGGGAGCTGTCCAAAAGCTGAATTGACGATATATCCACACAAATAAACCCTAGTGAGTAAGTGAATTGCAGGGTTCAGACATAGAGTTTGCGGATCTGACTTCCCCCATAGGGCTCACACCCAGCAGCAGGGATCCCTGAGGGCTGTGTTACACTGCAGGGCTCCTAGACTTCCTGTTGACCAGATTTGAGGTTGCTGGGTCTGAATCCCCTAAACTCTGGTGGCCCACAACCCAGATTCTCACACCTCTTGAGCCTTCAATATCTCAGACTTTTCACCCCTGAATCCATCACACCTGAGGTCCATCTGAGGTACTTGAATGCCCTAGCCTTCAACGTTTGCATTTTTTCTTTATTGTTTCATTTTGTTTTGTTTTTATTTTCATTTTATCTTATATTTTTACTTTTTTTAATGTCCTGTTTGCTAATATTGCATTATCCCCTAGTCTTTTCTCCCAGCGTATCCCCCAAAGTCTTTTATTTATTCAGTTGTTTAGGTTTTTTTTTTCTTTCTTGTTGTTGCTGTAGTTGATGTTGCAATTGTGTTCGTGTATTTCTGTTTTTTTCTTTCCCCTACCTGTTCCCCACCCTTTGTCCACCCCCTTTTCTCTCTTCCTTTCTTCACTTCTTTCTTTTTTTTTCATTTCTTTTTCTGTTTCTCTCTCCCTCTTGTCCCTCCTTTTCTACTTATTTTATTTTAACTCAATTATACAATAGGTGCGGCAGGGAACACCTCACATTTGCTGGGTTTTCTCATCCTCCACTGCCTCATTTCTGTGTGAACTGATTTAGGCTACCTACACTATCCCCTTACCCCTACATCTTGATATCCGCCATCATCTACTGTCTCTCCTATATTCACCTCCCACCTCCCTTTCTTTGATCCACAAAGTGTCTAACTCTTAATTTCTAATACCTTTGTTTTGTTTTCTGTCTGGTATCCACTCTTGAAACTATTACCTTTCTTTTCTCTTTCCCTCTCTCACGAAAACAATAGCTTTTTAGCTCATACCATATTCCTCCCATATTCAGTCATCTACCTCATAATAGGTACTCTACATACTGCTATAACTCTACACAATTTACATGAATCTAACCTCCATCCTCCCAGATGTCATATTCTTGCTTTGTTAACATATATCACTAATAATACTTTACACTTTTTCCTTGCTTACACAATTGCCTTTCCCCAGCACTAATACTTTCCTTTAAAGTGAACTTAACCAGCAACAAGAAATTAGAAAAAGAAAAACAAAGTGACAAAGAGAAGATATAACACTTACGCAAAAACAACAGCTAATTAATCTCCAAGAGTAGACAAAGAAGCTAAGAAACTGATTAAACCCATCAAGATAATATGATGACCAGACAGCAACAAAAATCTACAAACCAAACCAGTAATCAGGAAAACATGGCTGAATCCAATCAACAAACCAAAAATCAGGAAGGGGAGCAGAACTTCGCACAAGCAATGAAAGATCTCAGAACATTTATCACCGATAAATTTGATGAAGTAATGAAAGAGGTTAACAATATGAAGACAACACTTGGAGGGGAAATTGCAGACATGCACAAAAAGATGACAGATGTGATGGGAATGAACACCACAGTCCAAGAAATCAAAAATACACTTGCAGCAAATATCAGCAGACAAGAAGAGGCAGAGCAGAGAATTAGTGATGTGGAAGATAGTACATCAGAAATCAAACAGATAGTAGAAGGGGTTGATAAAAAAGATAGAAAAAATCCAGCTAGGACTTAGGGACCTGAATGACAATGCAAAATGCTCAAACATACATATTATAGGCATTGCAGAAGGAGAAGAGAAGGGAAAGGGGTCAGAAGGAGTGTTGCAGGAAATAGTGGCTGAAAACTGCCCAAATCTACTGAAAGAGACAGATGTACATATCCAAGAAGCACAGTGCACTCCACTAGTCATAAACCCCAACAGGTCCACCCGAAGACATATACTTGTCAAATTATCCAATGATCAAGACAAAGAGAAAATACTAAAAGCAGCAAGAGAAAAGAAAACCATCACATACAAGGGAAGCTCCATAAGATTAAGTGCTGATTTCTCATCTGAAACCATGGAGGCAAGAAGGCAGTGGTATGATATAGTCAAGGTACTAAAAGAAAAAAATTTCCAACCAAGAATACTCTATCCAGCTAAACTAGCATTCAAACATGATGGACAGTTCAAAATATTCACAGATAAATAGAAACTGAAAGAGTATACCAACAAGAAACCTCCCCTTCAAGAAATTCTGAAGGGAGTTCAGCAGGAAGAAAGGAAAAAACAGGAGAGGCAGAGTTGGAGGAGAGTGTAAAAGCAACAAAAAAAGACAAAAATAGAAGGGAAAAAAATACAAACAAAATATGACAAACACAAATCCAATCAAAATATGGCTAACACAAATAATTCCTTGAAAGTAATAACACTGAATGTCAACAGATTAAACTCACCTATCAAAAGATACAGACTGGGACATTGGATAAGGAAATATGACCTATCCGTATGCTGTCTACAGGAGATACATCTTAGACCCAGAGACGCATGGAGATTGAAAGTGAATGGCGGAAAGCAATCATACAAGCAAACAATAACCAAAAAAAGGCAGGAGTAGCTATATTAATATCAGACAAAATAGACTTTAAATGTGAAACAATTGTGAGAGACAAAGAAGGATACTACATTTTAGTGAAAGGGAAAATCTGTCAAGAAGATCGAACAATCATAAATATTTATGCTCCTAACAAGGGTGCCTCTAAGTACGTGAGGCAAACACTGGAAAAAATTAGTGAAACAATAGATGCATCTACAATTATAGTGGGGGATTTTAATACACCACTATCCACCTTGGACAGAACATCTCAAAAGAGAATCACTAAAGAAACAAAACATTTGAACAATATATTAGAGGAGCTGGATCTAATAGACATATATAGATCATTACACCCAAACACAGCAGGATATACATTTTTCTCAAGTGCACATGGATCATTCTCCAAGATAGACCATATGTTAGGCCACAAAGAAAGGCTCAATGAATTCAGAAAGATGGAAATCATACAAAACAATATCTCTGACCACAGTGGAGTCAAGCTGGAAATTTGCAAGGGACAGAGGCCCAGGTTTCACACCACGATTTGGAAATTTAACAGCACACTCTTAGAAAAACAGTTGGTCAAAGAGGAAATCTCAAAAGAAATCAATGACTACCTTGAAACAAGTGATAATGATAGCACAACATACCAAAATTTATGGGATGCAGCAAAAGTAGTACTGAGAGGGAAATTTATAGCCATAAGTTCATATATCAAAAAAGAAGAAAGAGCAAAAATTGAAGAACTAACTGCACATTGGAAGGAATTAGAAAAACAACAACAAAGTAACCCAAACAGAAGAAGAAGGAAGGAAATATCGAAGATAAGAGCAGAACTAAATGAAACAGAAAATAAGAAAGCACTTGAAAAGATTAACAAGACCAAGAGCTGGTTTTTTGAGAAGATCAACAAAATTGACAAATCTTTAGCGAGACTAACAAAGAAAAAAAGAGAGAAGATGCAAATACACAAAATAAGAAATGAGAAAGGCGATATCACCACTGACCCCACAGAAATAAAGACTATCATAAGAGGATATTTTGAAAAACTATATTCCAACAAAAATGACAATTTAGAGGAAATGGACAAATTCCTAGAAACACATAAGCAGCCCATATTGACAAAAGAAGAAATTGATGATCTTAACAAACCAATCACAAGCAGAGAGATAGAAACAGTCATTAAAAATCTCCCAACTAAGAAGAGCCCAGGGCCAGACGGCTTCACAGGTGAATTCTACAAAACATTCCAAAAGATCTAACACCAATCCTGCTAAAACTATTCCAAAAAATTGTAACAGAAGGAACATTGTCGAACTCCTTCTATGATGCCAACATTACCCTAGTACCAAAGCCAAACAAAGACACCACAAGAAAGGAAAATTACAGACCAATTTCTTTAATGAACCTGGACACAAAAAAACTTAACAAAATACTTGCTAATCATATTCAACAACACATTAAATGAATTATACACCACAACCAAGTGGGATTTACTCCAGGTATGCAAGGATGGTTCAACATAAGAAAATCGATCAACATAATACACCATATAAACAGATGGAAGGGAAAAAAATCACATGATTATATCTATAGACACAGAAAAAGCATTTGACAAAATACAGCACCCTTTCTTGATAAAAACACTCCAATAGACTGGAATACAAGGAAATTTTTTGAACATGATAAAGAGTATATACGAAAAACCTAAAGCCAACATTGTTTACAATGGAGAAATCCTAAAATCCTTCCCTCTAAACTCAGGAACAAGACAAGGATGCCCATTGTCTCTGCTCCTATTTAACATTGTCTTAGAAGTACTTGCTCGAGCACTGAGGCAAGAACCAGATATAAAAGGCATTTAAATTGGAAAGGAAGAAGTCAAAATTTCATTATTTTCAGATGACATGATCCTATACATAGAAAACCATGAGAGATCTACAACAAAGCTTCTAGAACTCATAAATGAGTTTAGTAAAGTCACAGGATATAAGATCAATGCGCAAAAATCAGTAGCATTTCTGTACAGCAGTAATGAGCAAGTTCAGTAGGAAATCAAGAAACAAATACCATTCACAATAGTAAATAAAAAAATCAAATACTTAGGAATAAATTTAACTAAAGAGGTAAAAAACTTATACACCAAGAACTATACAAGACTGTTCAAGGAAATCAAAGAAGACCTAAATAA
Organism: Dasypus novemcinctus; assembly: GCF_030445035.2. NCBI lineage: Eukaryota > Metazoa > Chordata > Mammalia > Cingulata > Dasypodidae > Dasypus > Dasypus novemcinctus. The sequence continues at coordinate 9,478,964 of NC_080700.1, read as the reverse complement.
ATGGAAGAATATTCCTTGTTCATGGATAGGAAGACTGAATATTATTAAGATGTCTATCCTACCAAAACTGATCTACACATTCAATGCAATCCCAATAAAAATCAACACAGCCTTCTTTAAGGAACTAGAAAAACTAACTATGAAATTTATTTGGAAAGGAAAGACACCCCGAATAGCCAAAGACATATTGAAAAAGAAAAACGAAATTGGAGGAATCACACTTCCTGACTTCAAAACATATTATAAAGCTACAGTAGTGAAAACAGCATGGTATTGGCATAAGGAGAGACACACAGATCAATGGAATTGAATTGAAAGCTCTGATATAGAACCAGGCCACCAAACCCTCTCAATTGGGAGAGAGTGGCCTATTCAACAAATGGTGCCTGGAGAACTGGATAGCCATATGTAGAAGAATGAAAGAGGATTACCATATCACACCTTATACAAAGATCAACTCAAGATGGATCAAAGACCTAAATATAAGAGCCAAGACCATAAAAACCTTGGAAAGGAGTGTAGGGAAACATCTACAGGACCTTGTAATAGGAAATGGATTCATGAATATCACATCAAAAGCACGAGCAGCAAAAGAACTAATAGATAAATGGGACTTCCTCAAAATTAAAGCCTTCTGAACCTCAAAGGAGTTTGTCAAGAAAGCATAAAGGGAGCCCACACAGTGGGAGAAAATATTTGGCAACCATATATCTGATAAGAAACTTATAACTTGCATATATAAAGAACTCCTGTATCTTGAAAATAAAAAGATAAACAACCCATTTAAAAAATGGGAAAAAGATTTAAACAGACACTTCTCCAAAGAAGAAATACAAATGGCTAAAAAGCACATGAAAAAATGCTCCAAATCTCTAGCTCTCAGGGAAATGCAAATCAAAACTGCAAAGAGATAGCATCTTACAGACATAAGATTGGCAGCTATGAAAAAACAGAAGAATACAAATGCTGGAGAGGATGTGAAGAAAGGGGAACACTCATCCACTGCTGGTGGGAATGCAGAAGGATCCAACCATTCTGGAGGGCAGTTTGGCAGTTTCTCAAAAAACTAACCATAGATTTGCCATATGACCCAGCAATACCACTGCTGGGTATAAACCCAGCAGCACTGAAAACAAGGACACAAACCGATATAGGTACACCAATGTTCATAGCAGCATTGTTCACTATCGCCAAAAGTTGGAATCAACCCAAATGCCCATCAACAGATGAGTGGATCAACAAAATGTGGTATATACATACGATGGAATACTACTCGGCTTTAAGAACAAATACACTACAAATACACGTGATAACATGGATGAATCTCAAGAACCTTATGTTGAGTGAAGCAACCCAGGCATTGAAGGACAAATACTACATGACCTCAATGATATGAAATAAGCAAGCTGCCTCAGAGAGCTAGAGACTGAACGACAGGCTTACAGGAAATCAGGGGGTGGAGGAAGGATGTGGGCCGACGTCTGCAGGGGTGGAATTTATGATGAGCTGGCGGTAAGTATGAACACAAAGAAGAGATAAATTGGGGGCAAGGGGTTGCCTTTGGGTGGTGCTTTGCCAGTTTGAGGGGGGCTGGGAATGGGTGGATGGGTAATATTGCCCAAAAAGTGGGGGGAGGGAGGGGCAGCATATGAACATAGGAGAGCGTCAGGTGTTGGTTGAGAGTAAAATGATGAGAAAATCGTATCAAAATATAATTAAGAGGGTTACCTGTTTAGGATACTTGGAGGGGATGGTCTGATGTGGGACGGGCTCCTGGGTAATGTCTGAAGGCTCATTTTGCCAGAGTGGGTGGTACCATTGGGTAGACACCCAAGTAGTGAGAATGGGGGTGGACCCACATCTTGGGGAGGACTAATGCCATCAAATAGAGGGAACTGTATCTCCCGAGAGAAAGGGTGGCTCCCAAGGCATTGGGGCAGTTGAGCAAGTTAGGCCCTGAACACTGTTGCAAGTATCTCTGGACATGGCTCCTCGGGAAACGGAGGTTGGCTGTCACTGTGAGCACCAAGAGGATGGGAAAATGGATGTTAAATGTGTGGAACCAAGGTAAATGTGGGGTAAGAGAGGAGTTTCACGAGCGTACACAAGGATGGATATAAAACATGTAATATTACACCATAAACATATAGGGGACGACAGACTGATAATGTAAACCATAATGTAAAACATAGGATAACTAACAATTTAGAAAACTATATCCTAAAGTATGCACCACAATGTAAGCACAGATGTCACCTTGTTTGGAAGCTATTGTCTCAGACTCTGTACATCACTTTAAGTAAATATGATGTGAATATGTTGTAAGAGTATCGCTGTGGAAGGGAAAAGGTTTTGTGGTGGATGTGTGGGAGTGCTGTATATTGTATATATGAATTGCTGTGGTCTAGGGCTCTTGTGAAGAGAAGTTCAATAATTAGGGAAAAAAATAAAAGAAAAAGAAAAAGATAGGATGTAGAACTTTTCCAAATAAAACACGTATTCTATATATAACCTTTAAACCCATTGCTATATGCCATTTTGCTAGTAAAGGATCTTGACATTATATTGGGCTTCAATTTTCAGGAAGTTCGGGATCACAGAGTGGTTCAACAATGGCAGTAGAGGAATACTGGTATAGGATACTATTGACAGGTGATATATGGCTGACAGGGAGCTATACAGGGCATATATCCAGGGGGCATGGTAATGTTTGGATATACTCATTGTGGCAACAATTAAAAACTACAGCTGGGGGGGGTACTGGGTTCCTGGCTGGGGGTTCTCAGTCATGGTCCCTAGGGGAGCAGCAGCAGTCCCCCAGGTGCAGCAGCAAGGACCAGGAAGGAGTGAGGGTCCAACAGTGAGCCCCTGATACTAATGACTATGCTTGTGAGCCTATATGCCTGAATAAGAACAAAGCCTAGAGCAGCACTGTGCCTGGGAATTTCCTCCTGACAGCCTTCATGTTACTCAAATGTGGCCAGTCTCGAAGCCAAACTCAGCATGTAAATGCAATGCCTTCCCCCCAGCATAGGACATGACACCCGGGGATGAGCCTCCTTGGCACCGAGGGATCACTATCAACTACCAACTGATGATGCAACTGGAAAATGACCTTGAATTGAAGGTTCGATGTGGATCAGCAGAATATCCCTGTCTACACATAATAACATGACTTTAAAATGCTGTTTGACCTAATGTAATGGGGAAAAGAAATGAGAAATGAGTTTACATGGCTACAAGTCTCTAAAAAAGAGTCTGGAGGCTGTCAGAAGGATTGTCCTTATGCCCAACTGAGCAGAGTCTAAGAGACAGATAAAGTAGATACAATCCCCAGGTATTGGTTCCTTGGAGGGCTAAAGAGACCCACGGGTTCTATGGTCATGGCAGATGGGGTTCACTGCCATGTCAGATGGCCCTTCTTTGGAGATGGTGTTTCTACGTGATGAAACTGGACTCAGATGGGATCTCTTTTCATAAGACTTTTATGCTACTTTACTGGAATTGTAGTTGGTGTTGGAGTTTAAGATATATTTGGGTGATTTGAATCTCTGGACTGACAATATGATAGCCAGGCCCTGAGCCTCAACAGACTCCAGCTCCTGCAATCTGATTTATTGGACTCACCTCACTCAGCTAAGATGGAGTTGAAGAAGGACAACCACCACACCATGGAGCCTAGAGTGCCTACAACTGAAAGCAGGAGGATTGCATCCAGTATCCTTGTGGAATCTGAGCCTCTCTTGACATAGAGGTACAACAGACACAGCCAATCCAATGTCCACAGAGAAAAGGTGGCACTGTAGTGGGTAAAGTGGACATGGTGGCTGATGGGTATGGGGAATGGCAGGAAGAGATGAGATGTGGAGGCGCCTTTGGGACTTGGAGTTGCCCTGGATGGTGCTTCAGGGGCAATCACCAGACATTGTAAATCCTCCCAGGGCCCACTGGATGGAATGGGGGAGAGTATGGGCCATGATGTGGACCATTGACCATGAGGTGCAGAGATGCCCAGAGATGTACTTGCCGGGTGCACGGATGTGTTGTGATGGTGGGGGTGGGTGTTGCTAGGGGGGGGAGTGATGGGGTAGGGGTGGTGGGGTTGAGTGGGACCTCATATATTTTTTTAAGTGTAATATTTTTACAAAATCAATTAAAAAAAAGAGAGGGAAAAAAAATCCTTACAGTAAACAGAGCAAAAAAAAAAAAAAAAAAAAGAACATTCCTGGAATAAACTATAATGATTTCAATTTTATTTAATTTAGGTGTAATCTCCCTACCTTTATAGAATGACAATTAAATAAATTAATATTATATTAAGTCTTTAAGACAACGAAATTCCAAATTCATTTTTAATGGAATTAAGTTAAAAGGAGGAAATGTAGATCTGCCCTCTCTTCAATGAATAAAGTAAACGTCATTGGTTGCTAATTGTAATTTTTTAAAAAAAGATTTATTTCTTCCCCCCACCTTTTTTGGTTTTGCACTCATATCTGCTTCCTGTGTCTTTTCTTTTTTTTAAAAAAAAATATTTATTTATTTCTCTCCCCTTCCCTTGCCCATCCGCCCACACCAGTTGTTTGTTCTCTATGCCCATTCACTGCATCTTCTTTTTTTTTTAAATTTATTTATTTATTTTATTTTATTATTTTTTTTAAATATTACATTCAAAAGGTGTGGGGTCCCATTCGGGCCTGCCGCCCCCGCCCCCCACTCCCCCCGCAGCGGCGCTCTCTCCCATCATCGTGACACGTCCATTGCACCTGGTAATGCATCTTCTTCTTTTTCCACCTCTGTTGTTGTCAGTGGCATGGGAATCTGTGTTTCTTTTTCTTGCATCATCTTGCTGTGTCAGCTCTCCATGTGTGGGGTGCCATTCTTGGGCAGGCTGCACTTTCTTTCACGCTGGGTGACTCTCCTTATGGGGCACACTCCTTGTGTGTGGGGCTCCCCTACACAGGGGACACCCCTGTGTGGCACGGCACTCCTTGCCCGCATCAGCGCTGCACATGGCCAGCTCCACATGGGGCAAGGAGGCCCGGGATTTGAGCCGTGACCTCCCATGTGGTAGATGGGCGCCCTAGCCACTGGGCCAAGTCTGCCATCCCCGTGTCTTTTCTTTAAGAGGCTCTGGGAACCCATCCCAGGAACTCTGATGTGGGAGAGAGTCATTCAGTTGCACACACTGCCTCATCTCCCCAGTCTGCTGCATCTCTCAGTGTCTCTCCTCTATGTCTCACTTTGTTGTGTCACCTTGCTGCACCAGCTGTGCACAGCATGGGCTGTCAGCTCTCTGCCATGTGGGCTATCAGCTCTCCATGTCAGTGGACTTTCAGCTCTATGGTGCTCTGGCCAGTTTGCCTTTACCAGGAGGCCCTGGGAATTGAAGCTGGGGCCTCCTATATGGTAGATGGGAGCCCGGTCACTTGAGCTACATATACCTCCCTAATTGTAATTTAATAAGCTTTGTTTTAATGTGAAATATCCATTCCGTGTGGTTAGGGTAAATTATATGAAGTTTGAAAAAACATCTTCTAAACTGAAACATTTAAATGACTAATTCCAGGAACCCATTATTAGAAATGTAAATTGATATTAATAATAAAACGTAACTTGATAGCAAGGAAATCTGTCAGAGGCCACCTCAATCTGCATGTTAAAGTGGTGGTATGGAAAGATAATCTTGATTGCATTGCAAACTCTTAGTTTTCATAAAATACTGGAGAAAGTAGTTTCTTCTATACTGCTAAAGTAAAATACCTGTTCATTTACATAATTGTGGCAAAAGTAATATTTAATATGTTATATATTATATTGGAAGTATTTAGAAAATATATAAAGATTGACAATAAAAAAAATAGTAAATGAAAAAATCAAAAACATAGGAATAAATTTAAAGATATGAAAAACTAATACACAGAGAACTACACAAGACTGTTTAAGGAAATCAAAGAAGATCTAAATAAAAGGAAGAATATTCCCTGTGCATGGATAGGAAGACTAAATATTATTAAGATGTCTATCCTACCAAAACTGACCTACACATTCAATGCAATACCAATAAAAGTGAACACAGCATTCTTTAAGGAACTAGAAAAACTTGCTATGAAATTTATTTGGAAAGGAATGAGGTCTTGAATAGCCAAGGACATATTGAAAAAGAAAAACAAAATTGTAGGAATCACACTACCTGACTTTAAAACATACTACAAAGCTACAGTAGTGAAAAAAGCATGGTATTGGCACAAGGAGAGACACACAGACCATTGGAACCGAGTTGAGAGTTCAGATAAAGATCCTGATATGTATAGTCATATAATATTCAATAAAGCCACAAGACCCTCTCAGTTGGGAAGGAATGGCCTATTCAACAAATGGTACCTGGAGAACTAGATATCCATATGTAAAAGAATGAAAGAGGATTACCATCTCACACCTTATACAAAAATCAACTCAAGTTGGATCAAAGACCTAAATATAAGAGCCAAGACCATAAAGACTTTGGAAAGCAGTGTAGGGAAGCATCTACAGGACCTTGTAATAGTAAATGGCTTCATGAACTTCACACCAAAAGCACGAAAAGCTAAAGAACAAATAGATCAGTGGGACTTCCTCAAAATTAAAGCCTTCTGCACCTCAAAGGAGTTTGTCAAGAAAGTGAAAAAAGAGTACAGAATGGGAGAAAATATTTGGCAACCATATATCTGATAGGAGACTTATAATCTGCATATATAGAGAACTTCTATATCTCGAAAATAAAAAGACAAACAACTCATTTGAGAAATGGGAAAAAGATTTAAACAGACAGTTCTCCAAAGAAGAAATTCAAATGGCCAAAAAGCACATGAAAAAATGCTCCAAATCTCTAGCTATTAGGGAAATGCAAATCAAAACTACAATGAGACATCATCTTACTCCCATAAGATTGGCAGCTATGAAAAACAAAGAAGACTACAAATGCTGGAGAGGATGCGGGGGAATGGGAATAATCATCCAGTGCTGGTGGGAATGCAGAGGGATCCAGCCTTTCTGGAGGACAGTTTGGTGGTTTCTCAAAAAACTAGCTATAGATTTGCCATATGACCCAGAAATGCCACTGCTGTGTATATACCCAGTAGAACTGAATGCAAGGACACAAACCGATATATGCATACCAATGTTCATAGCAGCATTGTTCATTATTGCCAAAATTTGGAATCAACCCAAACGCCCATCAACAGATGAATGGATAAATAAAATGTGGTATATACATACGATGGAATACTACTCAGCTTTAAGAATGAATACACTACAAACACACGTGATAACATGGATGAATCTTGAGAACCTTATGTTGAGTGAAGCAACCCAGGCATTGAAGGACAAATACTACATGTCCTCAATGATATGAATTAAGTAAACCAAGCTGCCTCAGAGAGCTAGAGACTGGATGATAGGCTTAAAAGAAATTGGGGGGTAGAGCAAGGATGTAAGCTGTCACCTACATGGGTGAAAACTATGATAAGCTGGAGGTAAGTATTTGTACAAGGAAGGGATAAAATGGGGAAATAAGGTTACCTTTGGGTGGGGCTTGAGGAGGACTAGGGTTGGGAGGATGGGTAATTGGGGGAGAGTGGGGGGACATACGAATTTAGGAGATTATCAGGTATTTGGTTGAGAGTATAATGCTGAGAAAACTTTCAAAAATATTATAAGAAAGTACCTGTTTAAGATGCTTAAAGGGGATAATCTGACACAGGATAGGCTTCTAGGTAGTGTGTGAGTGCTCATTTTTCCATAGTGGGTTATATCATTGGATAGAGACCCATATAATGGGAGTGAAGGTATACCCACATCCTGGGGAGGGCTCACGTTCTCAAATAGAGGGAATTGTATCTCTAGAGAGAAGGGGTGGCTCCCAATGCATTAGGGCATTTAAGCATGTCAAGCCCTCAGCACCGTTGCAAGTATCTCTGAACATGGCCCTTCAAGCAATGAAGATTGTCTGTCAGTGTGGACCCTGAAGGGAGGGGGAAAGGGGTATTGAATAGATGGAACCTATGTAACTTTGTGGGCAATAGAAGTGTGCCACAAAAGTATGCAAGGATGGATATAAGACATGTAAAGCTACACCAAAAATATATAGGGGCTGATAGGCTAAAATGTAAATCATAATATAAAACTTAAGATAACTAAAAATTTAGAAAATTGTATAGTCTAAAATATAAACCACAATGTAAACCCAAATGTTACCTTGTTTGAAAGCTATTGTCTCAATATCTGTACATCAGTTTCAGTAAATATAGTATGAATAGGTCAAAAGATTATTGCTGTGGAAGAGAAAAGGGTTTTATCTTGGGTATGTGGTGCTGAATATTGTATATATGAATTACTGTGATCTAAAACTTTTGTGAAGATAAGCTTAATATTAGGAAAAAAGAAAAAGAAAGGACATAGACACTGAGGAAAAGATGGAAGAAGTTGCCTTGTCAATTCGAATACAGGGCAACACTTTTTGCAGTGGTGGAAAGCAAAATATCAAAAACAAAGCTTTTGCATTTGTTAATTTTTTGATACCCCTATATATTTTTACCTTATTCTTTCTAAATTAATATTTATTCTACATCTAACCTTTAAAGTCATCACCATATTCCATTTTAGTATTAATGGAACCTGGTGATATATTCGGTTTCATTTTTTAAAAAATATTTATTTATTTCTCTCCCATTCCCCCCATTACCCCACCCTGGTTGTCTGTTCTCTGTGTCTATTTGCTGCATCTTCTTCTTTGTCCACTTCTGTTGTTATCAGCGTCACAGGAATCTGTGTTTTTTTTGTTGTTGCTGTTGCATCATCTTGTTGTGTCAGCTCTACGTGTGTGTGGTACAATTCATGGGCAGGCTGTATTTTCTTTCACACTGGGTAGCTCTCCTTACAGGGCACACTCCTTGTGCATGGGGCTCCCCTATGTAGGGGACTCCCCTACGTGGGGGACACCCCTGCATTGCATGGCACTCCTTGCATGCATCAGCACGCATAGCCAGCTCCACACAGGTCACGGAGGCCTGGGGTCTGAACCGCAGTCCTCCCATGTGGTAGACAGATGCCCTAAACACTGGGCCAAGTCTGCCACCTGGGCTTCATTTCTGAAGAAGTTTTGGATCACAGGGGGGTTCAACAATGGGAGGGGAGGAATACTGGTGTGGGATGTTATTGACAGGCAACATATGGTTGGCAGAGAGTTCTCCAGGGTATATATCCAGGGTACATAAAAATGTTTGGATATTTTCATAGTGGTTACAATTAAAAACAACTGAGGGAGTGCTGAGTTCCTAGCCAGGGGGTTCGATTGCAGTCCCTAAAGGAACAGCAACAATCCCCCAAGTATGACGACAAAGATCAAAAAAGAAGGAAGGTCCAACAATGAGCCCTTGATACTAATGACTATGTTTGTAAGCCTATGGACCTGAAATAAGAACAAGGCCTAGAGCTGCAGGGTGCCTAAGAGTTGCCTTCTGAGAGCCCCCGTGTGGCTCAAATGTGGCCAGGCTCAAAGCCAAACTCAGCAGATAAATGTGTTGCCTTCCCCCCAGCATGGGACATGACTCCCGTGGATGATCCTCCCTGGTTTCAAGGGATTACAAGAAAATGACCTTGAATAAAAGGGTCAACTCAGACCAGAAGAATATCTCAGTCTACAAATAATACCAGGAGTTAAAAATGCTTTTTAACCTGAATAAAAGGGGGAAATGGAAACAACAAATGAGTTTATATGGCTTTGAGTCTCCAAAAAGAGCCAGGAGGTTATCTGATGGGTTGCCCTTATGCACACCTCAGCAGAGTCTCAGAGACAGATAAAGTAGATACAACTCCAGGTATTGGTTCTTCTGAGGGTTACAGAGACCCACAGGTTCTATGGTCATGGCAGATGGAGTTCAGTGCCATGTCACTTGGCCCTACTTTGGAGTTTGTGTTTCTGTGTGATGGAGCTGGATTCAGATGTGATCTTTGTTCACAAGTCTCTCCTGTTACTTTTACCAGAACTGTAGTTGGTGCTGGGTTTTAGTGTATACCCAGGGGATCTGAATCTCTGGACTGACCATGTGATAGCCAGTCCCTGAGCCTCAAGAGACTTGCAACTCCTACACTCTGGTTTATTGGGCTTACCCCACTCAGCTAACATGGAGGTGAAGAGGGTCAACCACCACACCAGGGACCCAAGAGTGCCTACAACTGAAAGTAGGAGAATTGCATCCAGCATCCATGTGGAATCTAAGCCCCCTCTTGATATAGATGTGGAGTGGACACAACCATTCTAAGGTCCACAGGATGGAGGAATAGATGTATGGATTAGAGTGGACTTACTGATATTCTATTCATGAACTATTGTGATTAGTAATTGAAGAACATGTGGCATTGGTGTGGAGAAAGTGGACATGGTGGCTGCTGCGTGTATGGAGAGGGTGGAGGAGATGTGATGTGGGGGCATTTTGGGGGGTTGGAGTTGTCCTGAGTGGTGCTGCTGGGACAATTGCTGGACATTGTATGTCCTCCCATGGCCCACTGGATGGAACGTGGGAGAGTGTGGGCTATGGTGTGGACCACAGGCCATGGGGTGCAGCGATGCCCAGAGATGTACTCACCAGATGCAATGGATGTGTCATGATGATGGGGGAGAGTGTTACTGTGGGGGAAGCGGTGGGGTGGGGGCGGTGGGGGTGAATGGGGACCTCATATTTTTTTAAAAAATGAATAAACAAAATAAAATTTTAAAAAAACATGATGTCACACAGACCAAAAAAAAAAAAAAAACAACAAAAAACCATGAATGAAAGAATACAGTGGTGTGATATATTTAAGATACTACAAGAAAAAAACTTCCAGCCAAGAATCTTATAGCCAGCAAAGTTGTCTTTCAAAAATGAGGGTGAGTTTAGGATATTCACAGATGAAGAGAAAGAGAGAATTTCTAACCAAGAGACCAGATTTTCAGGGTATTCTAAAGGGTATGCTCGACCTGAAAAGAAAAGAAAGGAGAGAGAGGCCTAGAAGAGAGTCTAGAAATGAAGAAAATATCAATTATTGTAACTAGAAGTGTCAAAAGGAGTGGTGAAAGAAACTATGGCAGATAAAACTCAGACAAGAATAAACGTTACCAATGACGTAAAGCATTTGTATTCAGAAATCTGCAACTCAATGTTAAATCAAAAAGGTTCCAAATAACTGGAAGTACATTCCATGCTTACAGATTGGGACACTAAATATCATTAAGATGTCAATTTTACTCAAATGATATACAGATGCAATGCAATCCCAATAAAAAATCCACAAGAATTTTTTAAAGTGAAAACATGATTATCAAATTATTTGGAAGGGTAAGTGGTCTGGAATAGCCAGTATCATCTTACAAAGGAAAGCAAACTCTCTTCTCTACACTTTACATTTTATTACCTTGCTATAATGGTTAAAAGAGCATGGTACTTGTGTAAAGACAGACCCATAGACAAATGTAGCCAAACTGAATGTTCAGAAAGAGACCTTCATATGTATGGTCAGGTGATTCTTGACTAGCCTGTCAAACGCACACATCTTGGACAGAACATTCTATTCAACATCCTGAGAGAACTGGATATGCATAGACAAAAGAAGGAAAGAGGACTCCTGTATCACATCTTATCCAAAAATTAACTCAAGATGGTCCAAAAACCTAAAAATAAAAGCAGTAACCATTAAGCTTCTAGAAGAAATTGCAGGAAAATAGCTTCAAGACCTGGTGGTAGGTGGTAGATTCTTAAAGGAGATAAGAGGAGGACTGAGATGGACTGCTGATATTTAATGTATGTAGCAGTTTTAATTAGCTTTACTGTAAAAATGTGGAAATGTATAGAGTGGATGGTAACATATAATGAGTAACAGCTAGTTTATAAATGGGAATGTGGTTAAAAATGGTAGTCTAGATATGTAAATGCCAATTAACAGAATATTAGAGAATATTCTAGGAACAGAATAGCACAGTAAACTAAGAGGTGGATGAGAATTGTGGTTGATGGTACAGGTGCAAGAGTGTCCTTTGTTAGCTAGAGCAAATGTACATTACTATTGCTGGTTGGTGAGAAAATAGAGGAGCATGGGAAAAATACAACTGGAGTGATCTATGGACTGTGGTTAAGATTTACTGTGTTGATAATGGGGCAGTATGGAAAATGTGTGCCAAATGTGAACTGTGGATATGGTCAGAATCAGATGATATTATTTAATTTGTAACCAATGATCTACCACAGTGTGGTGTGTTGATAGAGGGGTGTTTTTTGGAAATTCTGCCCATGTGCATGATTGTTTTATTAAAAATATATTAAAAATAATAATAGGATGGGTTGTGGTAAAATACACCAAATATAAAATAAGGACTATAATTAGTAGTAAGATTTTGACAATATTCTTTCATAATTTGTAACAAACATCTCACGACAATGCAAAGTGTTCATGGACGTTTGATATATGTGACCCCTGTATGATGTTATGCATGTTTGTTTTGTAAGTTCACAACTTTTACTATACATTTACTATTTATATATGCTCATATATAAATGATATAAAAATAATGGGGGAGTTGGGGAGTTGGTTAGTAGTAATATTTTGACAATGCCCTTTAATCATTAGTTTAAAAAGTATAACAACAGCATAAGTTATTACTGGTAGGGTGAGGTGCAAGAGTCCTGTATGATTTTTATGTTTGTTTTGTAAGTTCACAACTATCACTGTATACTTATTCTTTATGTATGTGTATATATGAGTTATATACTTCAATATATTTTTAAAAATTAAAGAAATAACTAAAAATGTACTTTCCACATAAAGGCACAAATATATGCAAAATATAAAACATAAAATGAAATGTGTATGCTAACACTAATATAAAGTAGAATTAATAAAAATGACTTTTAAGGGATAAGGAACTTTATTCCACAACTATTAATGGCTCAGTGAAAATGATAACTTAAAAATCCTAATCACTTATGCAACAAATAGCAAACCTTCAAAATATGTGAAGCAAACTGATATAATTGCAAGAGGGAACAGACATCTAAATAATTATAGTAAGAAATTTTCATCCCTCTATCTCCCTATAATATCTGAGGTCAATGATCATATTCTGTATGCTTCTACTCATTCTTTGATTATTGTGGCAATTTTACTTATACCCCAATAAATCGTCCATTTGGTAAATGTTCAACATGCATCTGAAAATATTGTATAGTTTGTCCTTTTTGGTGTACTGTTCTAAAAATATTAATTAGGTCAACTTGGTAAATTGTGTTGTTCAGATATTATTGATATTCTTAGTTTTTATCTGGCTATCAGTTTTTAAGAGGCACCTATTAAACCCTTTGAATACAGTACCCTTTTGCATTTCTCAATTTCGTTCTCATAATTTTTGCTTTTTCTCATATCATATTATGTCTTTATGTGTATACAATTTTATGCCATTTTATTCAATGAATATTACAAAATATATTTTAAGTTAAAACAGTAAATAGGTCTGTTTGCTTTAGGGGATTGGCCTCCTAATAAGATGGCACAAAACCAAGATATAAATTGTTTAGGGTAAAACTTGATTTATTGAAAATATAAAGGAACCTGCATTTATGTTTATTTTACTGCTATTGTTTTAAATCATATTAATATTTACACATTATTAGCTCTACAGTGCATTTTTACAATAATTGAAAATATAGATTATGGATAAATACATAGTCATATATGTGGGGTATTGTACAATTTTACTACAATTGCTCAGCAGAAAAATAATTGCACACAACATAATAGTTTGCAAAGCATTGTAGTTCATCAGTAAATGATTATGTCAACACAATTTGATAATAACACTCTTAGAATAATGAACAGTTTGGGTGATGATTTTAATTAGTGTAAGAGGATTACCAATTCACAGATCAAGTAATTGAATACAGCAATGCAAATTATTGTGCATGCTTTTTATATATTTATTCAATATGGCTAATTATTTTTTCACCCACTAGAGATGACTGAGCATATATGTAGGGATTATGATTCCACATATATGAGAAACCTCTTTGAAACTCTACTGAAATCCATATTTCCATCATATTATTTTCTTAATATATATAGCAAAAATGTAACAGAAGCTTTATAATTGAAGTGGGAATAAATTTGACTTAAATGTGTATTCTTATCATAAGGAATTGAATACCTACTAATAAATAACATTAATCCCAAATTATGTAAACATATCTCTGAAAAACTCTTCATAAATATTTGGGATTGAGCAAAATGTATTTATTGAAAATTTATTATTTCTATATCATGAAAAACAAGATAAAATATTGATCTATTTTACCAAAAATAACGTCATCACATGCTTCTGTTTTATTAAGATATAATTTATTATATACAATTTAGGAAGTTTTAAAATTTATTAATAAATAAAGGATTATCTCTTTTATAATTGTATAAGTAGAATAGGCAATGTTAGTATACAGACATTATTTTGTAGGATTCTCTAGATTTCAAAGAGATACATGAAAAGAAACCTATTTTGTATATAGGTTTTAGGAAAGAGCCTTGAACAGTGATGTTTCAGACATCAGCATATGTATAAGTTTTGGAAAGGAGACCTCAAAATGAAATTTTTTTATGTTGCTTCTCTACTGTCACATAATACAATGACTATCCCTTAGAAATTATATTATCACATACCAAGTTGAAAATAGTCAACAAAGTTAATTTTGAAGCATTTTGCAAATCATCTAATCAGCATGGGAATTTCTTGAAATAATTATCCTAGCAAGTTCCATAGTAAAGCTTTTTTCTCATCATCCTCTTTATAGCCTCCTTTATCTGCTTGTTTCTAAGACTATAGATAATAGGATTCAACAAAGGAGGTACTATAGAATAAAACACAGAGTTGATCATGTTCTGAATTGTGGGTGAGTTGGAAGTTGAATTCACATATGCAGTGATGGCTGAAGTAAGAAAGATGGTTACCATAAGGATGTGAGGGACACTGGTGGAAAAGGCCTTTCCTCACTCTGCCTTGGGTGGGAAGTTAAGCACAGTAGAAAATGTGCAAATATAAGACATGGTGATGAAGGCAAAGCAGCCACCAGCAATCACCACTGCAGAGATAAAAATTAAAATTTCATTATTAAGGTGGAAGAGCAGGAGATCTTCAACCGAGTGGGGGATTTCACAGAACGGATGAACCACATCGGATTGACAAAAAGGAAGCCAAAATATTTTGCCAGTGTGGAATCCAGAGTAGGTCAGACCACTGAGTGCAGAGGCCAAAGTCATCTGGACACAGACCCAAGGGTTCATGATCACAGGGTAGTGGAGGGGCTGGCAGATGGCCACAAAGCAGTCAAGTGCCTTGATGGTGAGCAACAGCAGCTCTATATTAGAAAACCAAAACACAAAGATCTGAGATACACATCCTGCCATGGAGATTACCCTGTTGTCAAGAAAGAAGATGACACAGGTTTTGGGTATTATAGAAATGCAGCACATGTCCAAAACAGAAAGATTCCTAAGGAAAAAGAATATGAGGATGTGAAGTTTCTTGTCAAGGTTAGTTAACTGCAACGATGAGAAAGTTGCCCATCAGGGTTACCAAGTACATCAGAAGGAATAGCATGGCATGCAAGGCTCTGAGCTCCCACACATCAGAAAATCTTGTAAGCAGGAATTCTGTCACCATGGTAGAGTTAGGAATCTTTAAATAATGTGCTATGGACACAGAGAAAGACAGATGATCCCTAAACACCTGGGGAGTCAAGATGAAGGAAAAATTAATCTAAGTATATTTATCAATTGACATTTATTCAATATTTTTCTTCTGTGAATCATACTGGATAGAAGGAAATAACATAGTGTTGTCTTAAGCTCCTTTAGTCTTATTGCTTGTTTCTGACTGCTATGATAGTGGTAGAAATGAAACAAATATATAGAGAAACATGGTAGATTATAGATTACAGGAACAGGAGATGGGTAGAAGGAATATTGCTTAATTAGTGCAGATTTTCTGTTTTAGGTGATAAAAAATTGGGGTCACGTATGTTGGTGATGGTAGCACAATATTTTGAGTGTAATAGTATCAATGAATTGTACACTTAAAAGTGATTAATACAGAGAATTTTGTTAATATAGAGAATTTCATATGTTATTACATTTTTTAAAAAGCAAAATCTCTTAGAACATGTAACCATGTTTGTTTAATTTTCATCAAATTTTAACACATACTAGCAATACAATGGGTATACTTAGGGGATATTTGAGTTAAGACAGATAATATCTATATAAAGTGACAAATTAGAAATATTCTAAATATGTTAATGTTTTATGTTTTTAATTGATGACCAAACACAATCTGGATAAATATAGGAGGCTAATATTACATCAGAGTCTCTCCAAATTTTACGTGTGGTTGTAATCCATTGCTTGACCATGAAGTGGGATGTTGTTTTTTCCCCATTTCTACCACTGTAATGATTTAATCTGGAAATTCTCCTTAAGAAATTCTATCTCTGATGATCAAATTCTTGGCTGCATAAGTCACAGGCAACTATTAACATGTATTCTTTTTCAATATTGACATTGGTTTCTTCAGTCTCTCTCTCTCTCTCTCTCTCTCTCTCAATATTAATTAGGCCCTTATAGTTTGTTTTTGTTACTTTCTTAGGAAGATAGCATAATCAGCCAAATGAGTAATAGGAACACCATCTTTAATTTATTTAGAATTCCCTATGTAATTTATTCACTATTATTCACATATTATTTAATGTAATTTTCATTATAACTCTGCAAATTGGGAAATAATATTTAAAATTTAAAATTGAAAAGACTGTCAGTTAAAGCTCAAGAAATTTTATTAAATCATGGAAATACAAGGGGAAGTGTAGGCATTCAAAGCCAAATTTGACTGTGTAGCTAACCCTTGAGACAAGGCATATTTCCTTCTCCAGAACTCCTGAACCTCCTGGCCTTCACTGTTTCCCACCACTCTAATATCTGCCCTTCATGCAAACTGATCACTTATCTATCACAGTCTGTCAAGCACTGTGGGAGCCACAAGAGTATGATTTTTGGATTTTTACATCACAGTGATCCAGGTCTGAAGCATCCACTCCATTGATTTCCTGCATATTAAGTACTACATAAGAACAGTTCAAACCGATTTCCCTATTACTCCATATTTCCATATTTCTTATGCATTCCTGAGAGCATGTGATGGTTTCAACTCAGGATAATTCATTTTAAGCTGTTTTTAACCCATCTAGTACAGTAAAATATCTTTTTCCTAGACTTCTCAAAAATAAAACTATTTTATCTCTATTTAAAATTCTTAGTTATCATATCCTAATAATTTAAGAATTTAATAGAAATAATTTCTTTGTATTTCACTCAATTTTCTCTCTTACTGGCTATTTTAGAATGAATGGAATTATCCATTTCTAAGGCTCTAGTCTTCATTCACTCCCCTCATGTAATCATGTCAATGCTTCTCATTAAATGTCATTTTCCCATTTCTTTCCATATGTTTATGAACTTACATAAATGCTTCAATTTCCCTGTTCAAAATATTAATGTGACACTTTGATCCATTAACTAATATTAAATTTTTTGTCTACTTTCTTTCATTAGCCTTTGTCAAATGATTTTTTTTTCATCCAACTCAGATTTTTATGTGAATCTTAATCTTGCTGTCAGGATCTAAGCCTCTATTCCCATAACTTTTACATCAAAATACCGATTAGCTTTTACTTCAATCTTCAGCTTCTGGTACTTCCTCAACTCTGTAGTGTGTTATAAGGATTTTCACCCCTGGTGCCATGTATCTGTTCTCTCTTGATTCACCTTTATAGTGGTTTAGTCACACATTTCATTGAGGTACATGGGGATGGGGTCTAAAGTCTCTTATAACAATATTGAGGTCCAATTGCACTTTTTATGATCTTCCAAAACCCTTAGTTTGGAATTCTCTTCTTCCGTCTTCTCCTCTGCTCCATTTCTACTGTAACTTCTTAAATATTCTGCTTTCATTTAATTTTCCACCACTGTGTCACAGTATTTTCCCCTTATTTGTAAACTTCACTCTGGTTTCCCCCTTATCCTTTACAAAGATTGCAATCAGACTCTAAGAATTCTGGCAAATCAGCAAGATGCATTTCTTATTATAGTTCTTATATAATCAGTACTTCATCATATCATGAGGCAAGGTATAACTTTCTGACTTCTTGCAATATATCATTTGCAATATCCTTTTCTCAAAAGTTCTTGTATTACTTAAAACTGATTGTATGTTATTTAAGGATGCAAAACTATTCTTTCATTACTTCCTTTATCCACTAGCAAGGGCCAAGCATTTATCTGGACAGGTACCATTCTAGGCCATGGGGATTCAAAGGATAAGGTACAGTACTCACCAAAACTCATTTGAGCAGAGAAACAAATATTCCAAGAAAGGAACACTATGTATTGTATAATATTTTATGGTCCCACTTTTATGAAATACTTAGAATAAGAAAATTCATAAAGGCATAAAATAGGTAATAGTTTGGGTAACAATGAGGAGTTATTGTTTAAAAGATGTAGAGTTTGAGGTGATGATAAAGTTGTGGTAGAAAATTTTTGTGATGGTAGCACAATCTTTTGAATGAAATTTATACCACATGAATGTGAGTAAAATGGGACATTTCAGGTTGCATATATGCTACTACAATAAAAAGGTTAAAAAATAAAAAATTGGAAGAATAAAACAAAAATAAATAAATAAAGGGAAAACAAATCAATAACAAGAAAAAACCCACAATGAGATACCATCTCACACCCACCAGAAAAGCTACTATTTAATAAAACAAAAGGAAATAACAATAGCTGGGTAGGATCTGGTAAATTATGAACACTCATACATTGGTGAGTATTTAAAATGGTGCAGCCAGTGCAAAACAGCATGGTGATTCCTCAGAAAATTAAGTATAGAATTATCATATGACCTAGAAATTCTTCATCTAGGCATATACCCAAAATAATTGAAAGTAAGAAATCAAACAGACATTTGCACACTAACGTTCATAACAGCATTTGTTTCAATTGCCAAATGTTGGAAGAAACTCAAGTGTTTCTTATAGATGAATGAATAAACAATATTTGATATATGCATATTGTGGGATATTATTCTTCCATAAAAATGAAGCTCTGATATGTGCTGCTACATGGATGAACCTTGAAGACATCAGTGGTAGTGAAGTAAACCAAACAATACTGTATGGCCTCACATATATGAAATAAGCAGATTAAGCATATTCATGAAATCAGAAACTATTCTACAGGTTACCAGAGCCAAGTGGGAAATCAGAATGGGGAGTAAATATTCAATTTGTATGGAGCTTCTGTTTAAGGTGATGGAAAATTTTGGCATGGATGATGGGATGGAGGCACAACTTAGCATACATAATTAACACCACTGAATTGTATATTTAATAATGGGAAAAAAGGCAAATTTTAGATTGCATTTAAGTTACCAAACACACACCGCTATAGAACTGAACAAGAAAGTTTAAACAGTGTACTAAATTTAATAACAAATATAATGATGTTGTTTTATGAGTTGTAACAAAAGTATCACACTAATGAAAAATGTTAATACTTGATTAAATTTTGCATAAGAAGCAGGTATATGGGAACTCTTTATTCCTTCATGATGTTTCTTAAAGCCTACACCTGTTCTAATTTTTTAAAGTGAAAAAAATTATCTATGATTATGCCTTAGATCTCTACCAGTTATATACAAAATATATTAGTTCAGTCAATGAGTTATTGGACTTAGATCAAATTAGATAAAATAAACACCATCAGAGATAACTATGGAAAAAGTCTTCAAGAAAAAGTGCAATAACAACCTGTTTATTACTTTAATATTATTAAAACTTTTCTAAATGAAGGTCTCTGAAAATATTACAAAAATCCTTAAAACACAATCTATTCAGATTAGCTCTTGGAAAATGGTTGTACTTCTGGCTTCCTACTGTTTCCATTTATACCATTTGAAATTTCTAACTAAGGTGATTTTATTACCATACATACATATTTCAATATTTTGTAATTTAAAAATATTTGCAAATAATGACCTTACTTGAAAAGCAATAGATTGATGGGTCGTTTGGTTTGTTGATTCAGGAAGTCATTAAATTCATCATAATATTCACTGGTCCAGAAAATAGGAATTATGATTGCTAGTATCATTCCTTGTGAATGATGATAAGAAAATATTTGTGGAATGAGTATTTATTTAATAACATTATGAAGCATTATAATATGAAATATAAAGACAGCTGTGTTTTGTAAAATATTATATTTTCCCATAAATCCTGAGCATATTTCAAAACTTCAATGAGCTAAGACAGAAAGAGAAAAATTCATAAATCTGCTCATGGGCAGATTTATGGATTTTTGGTAATATGTGAGTAACTAACGAATTTTGAGACATACCCAATTACTTGTGAATGTTCCCTTTCATAATGTCACTATAATTTTCAGATATTTGCCATGTTCGTGTAACACCTTAAAGAAGAATAGCCATCCATTCCACTAGTGAACCTTAAAGCACAATATATTTTCCCCTAGACTTGTCTATTTTCCTTGATTATTTGAAATGGTGTACATTTCCAGATCTGCTTATAATTGTACCATTGATTTCTTACTGAAAATGGAACTGTCACCATTTCAGTATATGTCACATAATCCTTTCATTGCTCTTTCTCTTGTGACTAATGTAACCACTTGTAACAAGGAGAAACTGCTAAATGTGAGAAAGCAAGGAGAGTGTGTCTTTCATACTGACTTCCCAGCTGCAAGACCCCCAATTTTTTTCTTTTTATTCCTTTCTGGTGGATATTATTTCAGGGCACTAAAAATGGTTTTATTACATAAATTTTGTTTTGTTGTTTTTGCTGTTTTAGGTCCACAGTTTATTTATAGCATTGTTTCAGCTCACTGAATAAAATGGCTAGTTCTATAAGCTACAAGTAGGTCTAACCTACTGAAGACAGTTACATTCTGAAGATTGAGATCTTATGAAGAGCTGCCTGAGATTTTCTACAAGGTACATTTTCAAACTAATGATCAGACCACTGCTCCACCAAATTAGAAGAAATAAAAGAGGTTTTCATAGTTTGAAAACAGAGGAAAAGAATTTAATTACCTCACAATTTCCAATTTTAGGTTTCTAGATTGAAATTTCATGTGTCAGTCTAGTCAAGTTAAAAATTCATGGATTCAATGGAAAATAATTTTTGCCTTAGTTCTACCATTTTCTTGCTTTGGAGTTTTGGGAAACATGATTTCCTTATCTATAGAATTTGCTGTAATGCCTACCTTATGAATTTAACATTTAAAAAATATTCCAAATAGAGAAGGAACTCTAAGTGGAAGTCATGTTGAAAAAATTAAATAAGAGGGAAGTGGCTCTGGCTTAATCAGTTGAGCTCCTATTTACCATATAGGAGGCCCTCAGTTCTTGTCCCAGGGCCTCCCTGTGAAGGCAGGCTCTCCTGCATGCCACAGAGTGCTGCCCAGCCTACAGGAACCATGGAGAGCAGACTCAGAAATAAGGTGATACAACAAAAAGAAGGAAGCCAAGCAAGAACACAGAAGAGTCAAAAATGAATGAACACTTGGAGCTGTCCTGAGTGGTGCTGCAGGGACAATTGCTGGATTTTGTATGTCCTCCCATGGCCCACTGGATGGAGCGTGGGAGAGTGTGGGCTATGGTGTGGACCACAGGCCATGGGGTGCAGCGATGCCCAGAGATGTACTCACCAGATGCAATGGATGTGTCATGATGATGGGAGACAGTGTTACTGTGGGGGGAGTGGTGGAGTGGGGGCAGAGGGGGTGAATGGGGACCGCATATTTTTTGAATGTAATATTTTTTAAAAAAATGAATAAATGAAATTAAATTTTAAAAAAATGTATGAACACAGAGAGCAGACAGCAAGCAAGCCAAAAGGGGTGAGGGGAAAATAAATAAATACAGACACAACATACAGTGAATAAATGCAGACAGTAGACAGCATGCAAAAAGTCACAAGGTAGAGATAAAAAATGATAAAAAAATTAAATAAGAATTACAAATCACTGACAAAACATTAAGCATTGCGATCCCTTCAGCATTTATATGTTTTCCATCTTAAAAACATAGTCCTATTGTTTATTAACTGGCCAAAAAATTGAAGGAAAGCCTCATGCTGTGCTTTTGCTAATTGAACTTAGTGTGAAAAAGGGATTGAGTTAATATAATGAGTTCTAAATGGATGTGAATAGAAACTGCAAATCTGAGACCACTTATTTACCAATAGACTGGAAGCAGCAGGGGGACAATATGCACAGAAAGGGTTTCCTGGGGTATGTAGAATTTTACATGAGTGTGCTTATCTAAATACAAAACAAGTTACTCACTGCAATTTCTGCAAAGACATGAAGAACATGTTTCCCATATGAAGAGTTGGGTGAAATATTTTTCGTTAGTACATATACTCATTTATTTTTTCATCCACACACCCTTTTATTATTTAATAAATTTATAATTAACTTAATAATTTTGGGTGAATTGTATATAGAAGCTGGAATGAAAGTTGCATGGATGAATAAGTGACAAATGCCTGCATGCTTTTTCATAATGTATTTTGGGAAATTTCTTAAATTATTTCTGAGATATAAGGCTTTGTGCATATATTTTATTTTTATGTCACCATTTACCTAATTATTTTGTACCACCTGGCAAAGCAAAGAAAATGGTGAAAAGTTGTAAATAAAAACTAAATAGAAATATATATATATACACACACACAAAATAATTATTCCCAATTTTGGGTAAAGCACAACCCACTATAATTAAATTTGTGTACATAATTTAAAATAACATTCTACACAAATGATGGGTAGAGAGCAGAGCTGCTCTTATCCCTACCTATACCTACCTCCTTTGGTGGAAAGGACTCCATCAAATGCTGTGTTGTCCATTCACCCTTCATTTGCATTAATTATCAATTCTGCTAAATCTGCTGGGATGAGTTTTCAATATGATAATATAAAAAATATATTGGTCCTATTGTGTGATTGCCTTCTTTACCTATATTTTCTCTTCTAATTTAATTTACAATGTTTCTCTCCCCAAAAAATAAGCAGTGCTGGAGAGAAGTAAGGGTGATTCATGGAAAGAGATGATGAAGAAAAGATATCAACACTAAACAGGGAAGCAGACTTGGCCCAGTGGTTAGGGCATCCGTCTACCACATAGGAGGTCCATGGTTCAAACCTGGGCCTCCTTGACATGTGTGGAGTTGGCCCATGTGCAGTGCTGATGTGCACAAGGAGTGCCCTGCCACAGAGGGGTGTCCCCTCATAGGGGAGCCCTATGTGCAAGGAATGTGCCCTGTAAGGAGAGCCGCCCAGTGCCAAAGAAAGTGCAGCCTGCCTAAGGACGGTGCCACCCACATGGAGAGCTGATACAACAAGATGAAGCAACAAAAAGAAACACAGATTCCCATGACGCTGACAACAACAGAAGCGGATGAAGAAGATGCAGCAAATAGACACAGAGAAAAGACAACCAGAGCTGGGGGGGGGGGGGGGGAAGGGAGAAGAGGAGAGAAATAAATAAATAAAATAAATCTTTTAAAAAAACACTAAACAGGAAACTTAATCATCTTTTCTTATGTGAATAAGCAATTCTGGATTTCATACAGGTATCCAATCCATTTCTGGTGCAAGCAAGCAGGAGTTAGCATATGCAATTGAGATTTTATTGTGTTTAATATGCTATTTTATAACAATTTTCTCTGCATTCAGGTTTAGTTGAAAAAGTGTGGGCACAAAAATTTTAGAGAAAACCCTTGGGGATATAGCATTTTTTGTCTCTAATAGCCATTGCCCAGGGAAAATTTCAAGCAGATAATTGGCTCCAGTTCATGAGGGAAGAAGTCCCAAGTAGATGTTGTGCATAAAAGAACTTTTGTATATCGAGAAATATTGGAATATCTGAAGCTGTGAATTTCCTGTGGATCCCAGAGAGCAAGCAGCAGAAGGGAGTCCGGAATTCACAGCCTGAGTCAGATGCTTGGAAACCAGTAGAATGGAGCCATTTTCATTTTCAGTAGTGAGGCCAAAATCACACAATTTCTTTAATGAGTAAAACAGCCTCTTTTACTTTCTTTGGTTGCTAAAGAAAATATTGTGCAATGTTTAGGATTTAACAATGGAAATTTATTAACTCATGGATTTAAGGCTACAACAAAATCAAAATCAAAGTACTCTTAAGATGCTTTATTCCCAAACACCAACATTTTAGGGCTGGCTGCATGACATCCTTCATCCTTGGTTCCTCTGTCACATGGCAATGCACATGTCAACCTCTCCTGGTTTCTGTTTTTATCTTTTGGATTTGGTTGAAATTCAGTTTCTAGTTTCCAATGGCTTAGTCTGTCCAAAATTCATTCTACTAAAAAAGGCTTCCAGGAATAGGATTAAGATTCATCCTGACTAAGGTGGGTCACTTTTAACTTAAGTAAACTCATCAACTCCTTTTTACAAAGGGTTCACAAATTCAGGAAAGAATTAAGATGATAACACATTTATCAGGGTAGATACAACTCCAAACCACCACACAGCCAATAGTCCAAATGTTTGTGTATTATTCACTCAAAGGGTTGCTGATGCAAAGGACCAGAAATCTGTTGGATTTTTAAAGATATTCCTTTGTGTTAAAAAAAGCTTACAGCTGGAAGG
Source organism: Dasypus novemcinctus (assembly GCF_030445035.2). NCBI lineage: Eukaryota > Metazoa > Chordata > Mammalia > Cingulata > Dasypodidae > Dasypus > Dasypus novemcinctus. Next base: position 9,454,163 of record NC_080700.1, on the reverse strand, counting down.
CCCTAAAAGAGTCCAATTCAAGGCTTCTTTCTCAACAATGTCTGTTGCCATGTGTTGAAGCAAAATGTTGGGCAATCTCTACTTGGTCTCTTGGGCCTTCTCAGCTGCTCAGCTGCTCTGCTCTCATTAGCTGCAAGGTATCAGGACAATGGCTCATCTCTCTTCCTGGGGTTTTAGCTGCTTGAGGCTTCTCTTTCTGTCACATGGCAGGACCAAAATGACTAAGTTCTCTTCTCTTCTATGTCTTCCTCCATGAGTGTCTGTTTATATCTGCTCATCAAGAGTTTGAGGACTGACCCTGAGTCATTCCTTCATGACATGGTCAAATTAAAGGCCTTAATTGATTTTATTAATTAAACTTAAAACCTTTGAATTTACTACAATCAAAGGGTCTCACACTTAAAGGAACAGGCCAGTTACAAACATATTTATTCTCTTTTTTGGGGAGATTCACAAATGGCTATATTTTACCTTCTGAATCCCAAAAGGATATTGTAATATTTAAAAAAACTATAAATCAGTAACAATGTGTTGTACAAAATCGCATCAGTGCTATAGAAATATGGTTTGTTTTGAGGCAAAATCCTTTCTGGCTCTCTGCAATTTATAAAACAGTTTATCTGTTTCCACTATACACAAGGACACACATAGAATTAGTCTTTACATTACCACAAGGAAAATTTGGCAGAGAATCCTGCATCAATGGTCCCCAACAATTCTGAAAACCTGAAGGGCATACTTCATTAGATTTCAAAGACTGACAGTCATTCTTAAGATGATGTTTCCTTCTTGGGCCTCATCAGGGCCCACACTTTCCACAGGTTTGCCCCATGGTCATTTACTTGGTTCCACTTTCATCAAGCATCTTGGTGGATCTGAGCTCCAGACTTCACCCTCCAAGAACTTTGGTATGATGGCCACAATTTCCCCAATCTCTGGGATATAGTCTAATTCCCTTTAGTATAAATTAGACAAAGTGGTGCAGATGAAAAGTTCCAGAAATATTTTAGCTTTTATAAAGGGTATGTATTTGGGTTAAAAGCTTACAGCTTCAAGGCCCTAAAAGTGTCTAACTGAGGCTGATTTTCACCAAATTATGTTGCCAAATGTTAAAGCAAAAGGGAATATGACCTCTGCCTGGTCTCTCAGGTGTTCTCAGCTGCTCAGCTACTCTGCTGTCTTTGGCTGAAAACTATAAGGCCAATTGCTCATATCTTTCCCAGGCTTTAGCTTTTTGACTCATCTTTCTGTCACATGGTAGGAAATGACCAAGTTCTCTCCTCTTCTGTGTCCTTTTCTGTGAGAGTTCATTTATAGCAGCCCACAAAATGTGTGAGGAATAAATCCTGAGTCACATCAAAGGTTCCAACTTCATTTTACTAAGTAAACACAAAAGCTTTGAATTTGCTACAATCAAAGGGCATCACACCAAGAGAAAGAGACCAGTTTACAAATATAACTGATATTTATGGGATTCACAAAAGGAATCTCAAACTACCATAGTTGTCATCAAGTAGCAAGCCTGGTGCCAAAGCCCAACACAGTGTTCTCTTAAATTTGTGGTCACCGCCCTTCATTTCCTGTGCCTCTGCTTTCTATCTATTAACAAGTTGACAACAGTGTCCACACTCAGGAGCATCTTGAGAGTGTGTCATACTTGAGGGACTAAACATTTGGAATAGTACCTGGCACATTATGCATATTAGGAAATTTTACAATACCAGTTCTTCAGTTTACACAATATTTTTAGTGCATCAATAAGATATTTTATCAGGGGATTTCTTTTCATTTCATGGAATATTCCATCAAATGATTAGTCCACATTTCATTTATTCATTCACTTAATAAGGCATATCATTGATTATACCAGATTTTGGCTATTAGGAAATATAAACATTCTTTAAGTTTGCTGTATATGTTTTGGAAGACATAATGCTCATTTTTTGAGTATTTTAAAAGGAAGTGCTATATCAAAAGTGCAGGCCTTTCAGGGAAATGTCATCAAAATAAGAGGTAAAGAAAGAGCAAAAACTTTTCTGAAGGAGATGCTTTGGAGGTATATAGAATGGGAAAGTGTACACATAGGTGTATGTCCAAGATAATTAAATCTTTGATCTGTCTATATGCGAGTCAGGCCCTGAACCTCAGCAGACTTGCCACATCTCTCCAGATCTTTGAACTCACTCAGGACAACTAAAAGGCAATGATGATGAGCAATACCCATCCCAAGGAACATTGAGTCTTCAACTGCAAGCAATGTAGTCTCACCCAACTGACCCACAGGATCTAAGCCCTATCTCAATTAGAGGCAAATTGGGCATCACCATCACAAAGTTCTCAAGATTGGGAAAGTCCTCAAGAATGGACTAGAGTGGACTTACTGGCATTCTACTATAGACTTATTGTTATTCTAGCCATGGAAGAAATTTATGATTGATGTGGAGGCAATGGCCACTGGAGATTCTGAGAGATGTGAGGGAGAAAAATTGGTGTAATATGAGGGCATATTGGAGATATTCTAGTTGTCCTGCATGATGATGCAATGATGGCCACATTAAATGTTTTGTCATAACTTATAAAATTGCATGGGGCAGAGTATAAACTATAATATATATTATAATCCATGTTTAGCAGCATTGCTTCAATATATGTTTATCAACTCTGTATGTACTACACTAATGAAGGAAGCAATTAATGTGGGAAAGTGTAGGCGGGGCAGGGAGGGGGAATATGGAAGTACCCTATGAATTTTATGTAATATTTAACTAATTTAAAATTTCTTTGTAATAATTATAAAAAGTCACTTCTCCTCAAAATGATTTACAGATTGAATGCAATCTCAAACAAATTCCAGGAACCTATCTTACATAACTGAAAAAGACAATTATCAAATTTGTTTTGAAAGTAAGTGGCTCTGAATATCCAAAAACATCTTGAAAAATAATTAAGGTGGATAACTCACACTTTCTTAGTTTAAAAGATATTACAATGTATTACTAACTATACTTTATATTTTACATTTGGTCTATTTTTCTCCCAAATCACCTTATTATTAATACCCTTTGTAAGTGTTATATATTTGTTATAGCTCTTGAGAGAACATTCTCATATTTGTTACACTAACCATACTCCATCATCCACCACAGAATTCACTAAATTACACAGTCCCATGCCTTGAATAATCCATTCAATGTGCATGCTCAGTGGTTCTTATTTTCATCAAGAGTTGTACTGTCATCAACTCAATCAATTTTAGAATGTTTTCATAACGACAAATATCCAAATTTTCAAAAACAATGGAAGGTGTTGGTGGTGGGATGTATGTTTGTTTTTTATTTGTTTTGTAATTTCACTTTTACTAATCACTTTTTAGTTGTTCATGTATGAATTATATATTTCAATAAAAATGTTTTCTTTTTTTTTTTAATTTTTTTATTTTTTATTGACTTTGTAATAATATTACATTAAAAATATATATGTGAGGTCCCATTCAACCCCACCCCCCCACCCCCCCTCTCCCCACCCCCAACAACACTCGTTCCCATCATCATGACACATCCATTGGATTTGGTAGGTACATCTTTGGGCACCTCTGCACCTCATATACATTGGTTCACATCATGGCCCATACTCTCCTCTATTCCATCATGTAGGCCCTGTGAGGATTTACAATGTCCGGTGATTACCTCTGAAGCACCATCCAGGGCAGCTCCATGTCCCGAAGACGCCTCCACCTCTCATCTCTTCCTGCCTTTCCCCATACCCTTTGTCCATTATGTCCACTTTTCCCAATCCAATGCCACCTCTTCTATGTGGACACTGGATTGGTTGTGTCCATTGCACCTTTATGTCAAGAGGAGGCTCAGATTCCACCTGGATGCTGGATGCAATCCTCCCATTTTCAGTTGTAATCACTCTAGGCTCCATGGTGTGGTGGTTGTCCTTCTTCACCTCCATCTTAGCTGAGTGTGGTAAGTCCAATAAATCAGATTGTAGGTGCTGGAGTCTGTTGAGGCTCAGGATCTGGCTATCACATTGTCAGTCCAGAGATTCAAATCCCCTAAATATATCTTAAACCCCAACATTAACTGCACCTCCAGCACATTAGCATGAAAGTCTTATGAAGGGAGATCCCATCTGAGTCCAGATTCATCACACATAAACACCATTTCCAAAGAGGGGCCATCTGCCCTGGTAGTTAACCCCATCGGCCATGACCATAACTCCCATGGGTCTCTTTAGCCCTCAAAGGAACCAATATCTGGGGGTTGTATCTGCTTTATCTGTCTCTCTGACTCTGCTCAGTTGTGCATGAGGGCAAACCTTCTGCCAGCCTCCAGACTCTTTTTTAGAAACTCGTAGCCATATAAACTCATTTCTCCTTTCCATTTCCCCCTTACTTTAGGTCAAACAGCATTCAATAAAAATGTTTTCAATGAAAAAAGCACATGTCTGTTATATGTTGACTTCCTGGAAAATGGAGGACTGGAAATGAAGAAGTATCTTTTTTCTCAGAAAAAAGTAGCTAGAGGACAAGTAGAGACTGTCTGGAGGTCTGCTCTGGGGCTTATGACACCAGAGAAAGCCAAGACAACACCCTGAAGAGAGATAAGTAAAAAAGGAAAAGGAGTTTCATGGGGCTGGAACATTGAATGCATCAACCCCTAGCATTTGAGGTCTAAGCTGTGATGTCTTCCAAAGAATGCTATCTGCTGGAAAACTAGAAAAATGCATGAAAAGAAAGGAAAAATTATACTAAATAAAATTTAAGGCAATCAGATATCTTTATTGGCCCCCTCTCCAAGGCCCTTGGAATCTAGCCTATACACCATTACTGGGACCTTAGCCCTGGTTGGAGAAGTTAAACAGGAGTAATTATAAATATATATAACACTTTGAAACAAGAGCCAAAATAAAGTGGTAGCACACAGCTATTTAAAGTATATCCCTATGTAAGAGAGAAAAACAACACCAGAAAAAAAATGCATTATCAAAACCAGACACCTAAGAAAAAATTACAAGACATACTAAGAGAAAGGATGAGTCAAAGAAACAAATCATAGATCCAGATGAGACACAGGATTTGAAACAACCAATCAGTGAGGTTTATACAAATATCCTAAATCAAATCATAGAGTTGAAGGACTTTGTGCCTAAGGAAATAAAAGGCATTAATACACTGAGGACAATAAAAAATTGAAACTTTATATAGAAAAATAACAGCTTATGGAAAAAAAGACTCAAGTGAAATTAAAAATACAATATAGGCATACAACAGAAGATATGAAGTCATGTAAGAAAGAATTAGCCAAGTAGAGGACAAAACAGCTGAAATTGAAAAGAGAGAACAGTGAGAGAAAACAATGGAAAATTTGAGCAGGGTCTCAGCGAGTTGAATAATAGCATGTAGCACACTAACATATGTTTTATGGGAGTTCCAGAAGTAGAAAAGAAGGGAAAGGGGGAAGAAAGAGTATTTGAGTAAATAGTGGTTGAAAATTTGCCAACTCTCTTAAAAGACATGAATGTACATATCCAGGAAGGAGAACATACTAAAATTGGAATAAATGTGAATAGACTTACATCAAGACACATGATATTAAGAATGTTACATGCCAAAGCTAGAGAAAATTCTGAAAGCAGCAATAGAGAAGGGAAACATCACATAAAAGGGATATCCAACAAGAATTTAATACAGATTTCTCTTCAGAAACCATGGAAATGAGAAGGTAGTAGTATGATATAATTAAGGTATTGAAAGAGAAAGATTGCCAGCCATGAATTTTTTTCTAGAACTTCATTCCTTCAAATATGATGGTGAGTTTAAAATGTTCACATATGTACCAAAATTAAGAGAGTTTGTAAATAAGAATACATCTCTGCAGGAAATACTAAAGACAGTTCTACAGCCAGAAAAGAAAATACGAGAGAGTTGGAAGTGTGTAGAAGTGAAGACTATCAGGAAAGGTAATGAAAAGGGTTTAAAAGTTGGACAAAAAATAAGATATGACATGGGAAATCTAAGGGACAAAATAGTTTTAGTAAGGAATTCCTTTACAGTAATATCACTGAAGGTTAATTGATTATCTCCCCAATCAAAAGTCATAGGCTGATAGACTACAGGTAAGAAAATATGAGCATTTCATTTATCATCTGCAAGGGATTCACCTTCAAACCAAGAAAACAAGTAGACTGAATATGAAAAGCTACCAAAGGATATTTCATGCAAATTATTAACAACAGAGAGTAGGGCTAACTATACTGATGTCAGACAAAACAGGTTTTCAATAAAAAAGTGATGAGATACAGAAGACCATTATATACTAATAAAAAGTACAATCCATCAGAAAAGAGAAACTGTCATAGATATCTATGCATCTGACCAGGTTGCCCCAAAATACATGAAGCAAACTGGCAAAACTAAAAAGAGTTATAGATGCCTCTACAATAATTGTTGTAGACTTCAACATACCATAGACACCAATAGATAGAACAACTAGACAGAAAATAAAAAAGAAAACAGAGAATTTGAACAATATGAGAAATCACCTGGGCATGATGGATAAACACAGAACATTGTACCTTAAATCAGTAGGTTAAACATTCTTCTCAAAAGTGCTGATGGATCTTTCTCCAGGATAGACCACATGAGCCACAAAACAGATCTGAATAAATTTAAAGATATTTAAGTTATACAAAGCAACTTCTATGTCCATAATGGAATGAAGCTGGAAATCAACAATAAGTGGGAAAGGAGGATATTGAAAATATACGGAGACTAAACACAGAATTTCAGCAATTTTAATCTTAATATAATCTGAGCATAATTTCAGCAATTTTAATCTGAATAGCTGGGAAAATTGATAAAAATGGCTAAAATACAAGGTAAATGATGAGATTTGTGTGTGCTACAAAATGATACTTTCATTTTGAATATGTTGAGATTAAGATAATAGTGGAGTGGACATCACCATCCCAGGGTCCATAGAATGGAGGAATAAAATATAGATTAGAGTGAACTTACTGATATTCTACTATAAAATTATTATGACTAGTAAAAGAAGATATTGTAGCAGCGAGGTGGAGAAAGTGACCCCAGTATTTGCTGAGGGCAGGGAGAGGGAAGAAGAAATGTGATGTGGGGGCATTTTTGGGACTTTGAGCTGTCCTACATAATATTTCAGGGTCAGATGCCATAACCCACTAACTGTACTGGGGGAGAGTGTGAACTATAGGGTAAGCTAGTATCTATGTGGTGCAGCAGTGCACCAAAATGTGTTCACCAAGTGCGATGAATGTGCCACAATGATGGAGGAGGTTGTTGATGTGGGAGGAGTGGGGTGGGGAATGGAGGGTATACTGAAAGCTCTTATATTTTTTAAGGTAACATTTTTTTTCTGAAATATATATCTTCAAAAATATCATTTACAAAAATGATGGGGTGGGGGCGTGGAGAGTGGGGTGTACAGGAAACTTATGGTTTTTTCTCTCAATTTTTTAAGTGTTACATTAAAAACATGAGATCCTCATATACCCCCCAACCCCCTCACCCCACTCCTCCCACATCAACAATCTCTTTCATCATCGTGGAACATTCATTACATTTGGTGAATACATTTTGGAGTACTGCTGCACCACATGCGTAATGGCTTACACTATAGTTTACACTCTCCCCCAGTCCACCCAGTGGACATGGCAGGACATACAATGTCCAGCATCTGTCCCTGCAGTCCCACCCAGGACAACCCCAAGTCCTGAAAATGCCCCCACATGATATCTCTTCTTCTCTCTCCCTACCTTCAACAGCTACCATGGCCAATTTCTCCACATCAATACTACAATTTCTTCCATTATCTCTGGGCTGTTCATGTGACAGTCAGACCTTGAGCCTCAGCAAGCTTGAAACTCCTATCCTCTGGTTTATTGAACTTACCCCGGCCAGCTAACAGGGAGGGGAAGAAGGTCAACCACCACACCAAGGAGCCAAGAATGCCTACTCAGCAAGCAGGAGAATTGCATCCATCATCCATGTGGAATCTAAGTTCCCTCTCGATATAGAGGTTCAGTGGACATAACCATCCCAGGGTCCACAGGATGGAGGAATAGAGTATGGATTAGAGCGCACTTACTGATACTCTTATGGTTTTATGTTTTTAAAATGTTTTTAATGTAGCATTCTTTGTGATCTATTAACTTAATAAAAAAGTGTAAAAAAAGGTGATAGTAATATAGTGAAATGAATTGGATATCTAAAATCAGAGATACAAAAAAGTAAGTCCTCAAATTGGAGGAAGAATTGTAAAGAAGAGAGAAAATGTTCAGAAAATATCAGAAAAGTGGAGATATAGAATAATGAAAACGAAATTTGAAGAAGAAAAGTGTACTGATAAAGTTAAGCAGGCATAAATGAGTTATGTGAAGATAAGCAGGTAGGCAATTTAGGTAAAGAAAATAAGTGGAATACCTACAGAAAGTTTGATACACATAGAGAAATATAAGGAAAAACAGAAATATGATTATAGATTTACAGATATATATTAAATATATAGAGACATAGACATTGCTATATATATGAATATTGATGTTGATATGGATATAGATATGAACATAGAGAAAGTGACCTTAGATCCAAATGATCAAAGACACATCCAGTTCATATCACATAAAGCAGTGAAATTATTGTCTTCTGTTTTATTTCAAAGATATTTTTTGGATGATAATTTTTTTATTCCTAAAAGATAGAGATTGATACACATATATGCAGTGTCATAACTCTCAGATTAGGTTATGTATGTGGGAGAGAGCTATAATTTGTCTAAATACATATGCATTTTCCCCCTCAGAGAGAGAGAGATCTAGAGATTTTTTCTATGAATCCTTACAATTATTCTTATGAAGTTAATTTAAGTAAAGTGCTAATTAAGTAATTTAGTAAATTTTATGTGATCTCTAAATATGCTTCATGACATAAAACCTTTCTGAGTCCCCCTTTACCTTCTGTGTTTCTCAAGCTCTAAATGATGGAGTTTAACCTTGGGGTAATAACCCATAAATATTGAGATGAATCTCTCTCTGGCTAGGGACTGTTGACTTAAGGAAGAACAGTTATATGTAAATGTTGCTGTGCCATCAAAAGACAGGACACAAGGAGATGTGGAAAAGGCTTCTTCCCTTCTGCTGCTAGACCTTGAAGATGTTTGATATAATAGAGGTAAAAAAGATAAAGGTGATCAGGAAGGCAGTGATTCCCAAGACATCGCTTTCCACTAAAACAAGTATTTCTTCTTTTTAAAAAAATTTTATTGATTTTTTAATTATCTTTTTTGAAAGATGCATAGATCACACAAAATGTTACATTAAAATATATGAGGTTCCCATATACACTCACATCCCACCTCACCCCCACTCCTCCCACATCAAAAACCTCTTTCATCAGTTTGGCACATTCATTGCATTTGATGAATACATTTTGGAGCACTGCTACACAGCATGGATTATAGTTTACATTGTAGTTTACACTCTCTCCCAGCCCATTCAGTGGAGTATGGCAGGATAAATAATGTCTTCTATCTGTCCCTGCTATATCATTCAGGACAACTCCAAGTCCCCAAAATGCCCCTATATCAAACCTCTTCTTCCCTGTCCCTCCCTTCAGCAACTTCCATGGCCACTGTCTCCACATCAGTGATAGAGTTTCTTCCATTGCTAGATTCACAATAATTCTATAGACATCCAGGTCCTATGGTCATGACAGATGGCACTGTAGTTCAGTGCCTTGCCAGTGGGCCCTATTTTGGAATTTGTGCTCCTGAGTGTGATGGAGTTGGACTTAGATGTGACTTCTCTACACATGCCTCTTCTGTTACTTTTACTGAACCTGTGGTTGGTGCTGGGATTGGTATATGCTCAGAGACTTGAATCTCTTGACTGTTCATGTGCCAGCTGGACCCTGAGCCTCAGTAGAGTTGCAACACCTGCTCTCCAGTTCATTAGACTTACGCAGGTCAGCTAACAGAGAGGAAGGATTGGTCAACCACCACACTTAGGAACCAAGAGTGTCTACAACTGCAAGCAAATGAATCACATCCACCATCCAAGTGCAATCTAAGCCTCCTCTCAATTTAGAGGTAGATTGGGCATCTCCATCCCAGGGTCCTCAGGATGGAGGAATAAAATATGGACTAGAGTGGACTTACTGGTATTGTACTATAAAATTATTGTGACTCTAAAACAATCATTTCTGCCACATGCATGGAGGAACAGGAGAGGGCCCCAACTGTTAGGATGTCACAATAATACTGGTTAACCTGATTGGAATTATAGGTGTAATGGGAACACTGTATGTTGAAAGGAATGAAGAAATCCTGCCCCCCAGATTTTAGCCATTAGCTGGGCACTGAATATGTTGGTCATAATGAGGATGTAATGAAGGTGGAAACATGCCCACAAACAAGTCATAAGCCATGATGGCAAGAAGGAAGTCCTTGGCCCTGCCAGGCCCACAAGGAAATAGAGCTGCAAAGCACACACCCAACCAAAGAAATACTTTGCTTTCACTCAGGGGTTTTCAAGCATCGTGGGAACAGTAGCTCATGGGTAGAATACATATAAAAGGGACAAATTGCTAAGAAATAACACATAGGTGTGTGCAGGCTTTTTCTCACGGTGAGGAGAATGGTACCATCTCCCATCAAGGTGACCTTATAGATGACAACAAAAGCTACAAAGAGAGAATAGCACACTTCTGGGAAATCAGAGAGACAGATGATAAATTCATTCACCACAGTGAGACTATAGATGTTTAACTTCTGTCTCTACAGTGCTCCTTCTGGAGCAAATGAAACCAACAGATTTTAAAACTTTAAAAAGTAAAAAACAAACAAACTAGGGGCCTAGTCATTAGAAACACTTGGAATTTAGTTTGGGTGTGGTTGATGAATTGTGTTAACCTTATTCAATTTACAGCTTTCAATAACTAGGATAATTGTCAAAACATCCAATGCATTAATGATATTTCTTGGAATATTCACACACAATTCCAAAACAAGAAACCATTGTTGATTATTCCTTTATATATGACCATTAGCTTATTATATGCTCAAAGAATATACCTTAATACAAATTAAATGCATATTTAATGCATATGGAATTTACCCGATATAATACAAATAAAACCTAGTTGATAATGTCTTCATATGACCCAAACAAGAAACATATTTGCATATATATTAAATTCCCTTTCCCCTTTAAACAGAATATTTGATAACATGGTCTTTGTAATTCATATGTACTTTTAGCACATATTTTTCTTATCATTTTATTTTCCAATTATATTTATATTATAATAGCTCAAATTATCAGAATGCTTATGATAATTTCCAAGAATATTTTAATTTAGTTGAATGTTGGAAAATGGGTACTTAAGTAGGTTTTTTCTGACACTTTAAAAACTTTTTTGTTTGTTTAAATAGCCTTCATGCTCTTTTATTTTTCTCATAGAAAATATCATGTCTACCCAATGTGTGTCATAAATAATAGCATAGAAGAAAGGGATGATTAGAAAGAGACAAAGAAGGACATAAAGAACAATTTTAACTCCATAGGCAGATAATTTATAACCAATTGTACAAATAAATTCACAACAACGTCCCTTAAGTGGTTATTTTCTTTTATAATCATGTGTTTTCACAGGAAAATAACTATATGGCATGGATAAAGAAATAAAAAGTAAAAAAAAAAATTCCTTACATGTTGTTTTTCACAAAAGTTGTATACAATTTAATTTATTGAGAAATGTAACATAAAGTACAGAATTGCCATTTAATTTCAGTTAATTGATGTGTTAATGATATACAAATACACAAGCACAGATGGTATACTATTAATTAAAAACTGTGGAAAAAAGTAATTTGTTTTGTTTTTTAAAAACTCAAAAGTGCAGGGCATTATATAAAATTAAATGAAAAATGGGTTTAGAAAATAAAATGTGAAAGTCAAGTTTCCCTGGTTCCTCTACACTACCATCCACCCCTCATTTCTTTTATCTGGCAGAAATCCTTCATTATTTCTTACCTCAGATAAAATACATAGCATTAATAATGTAAAGTATATAAAACAGTTGTAAGCACATTCTGCCTATTTTTTGCTATAAATATTAATGTAAGTATTCCTGACATTCATTGAAAGATGTTATTTTATCCTTAACCACACTGTTACTATTACTATCCTTACCTTTCCTTAAATAGTACCAAATCTGTGCCTAATTTAGAGACAAACTCCTTCCTCTGACTCTGTCTACATAGTGAAACTTTGCAAAGAAAATTATTATATCCAGCACAAAATGCTTAAAAATCATTATAGAGTGAACAAATTTTGTTAAATGAGTGAATAAAGATAGAAACAAAGAAACATCTGCAGCATTAATTCTCAACTCAAATATTTTAAGATTCTACAAAGCATTATATATTATATATAATACTTTGAAAGTATAATAGTGAATATAAGAATTTAAAAGTACTTTTTACAATAAATATTAATATTTTAACAGTAAATATTAACTTTAATATTAAGTAATTGTTTTCCTTTATATCTTCATTTAAAACTTTTCTTTTTTTCTCTATTTTTTAGATGTTACATTAAAAAAATACGAGGCCCCCATCCCCATATACCCCAACCCACCCTCACCCCACTCCTTCATTTACAAATTTGACTTAATTTTTCTAAACAAAGATTACAAGAAATATGTCAATAACTTCTTGAGAAAAGTAGCAGCTGAGGTCCACATCAGGCTACATGATCAATGTATACATTCAAGAAATTACAATACATTTCCTAAAGTTTCCCCTTGAATATATACATATTTGAAGTAAAATATTTTGGCACAAAAACAACAATTTGTTAATGTGGGAGGGAACTTATTTAAAAATCCCACTTTTAAAGTAAACATAATTAAATCCCATATAATTAGAAAAATTGAGCTGATTTTCAAATAATATTTTGTTCAGGAAAAGGTTCCATAACTTTCCTTAAATTTACCCAATGGATCAATAGTTATTTGCTAGAGAAGCAAAAAGTCCTCATAAATTTCAATCACACAACTTGCTGTGTGAGATTACTAGGTATAACTAAGCATACAAATACATGAATTATACACATTAAAATCATCATTTCAAAAATTATATACAGTCAATTATCCAAGACGTATCAAAAGCAAGGGGCATGTGGCTAGAATTAACCTTATATTGGAAATTAACCAGAAATTAATCTTATGTTATTTCTGTAACTTACACTTTTATGTATGGTGATGTGTAAACATACCATTTTTGAAGCTTCTTTCTCTAACAAAAAGTTACTTCAAGTTTCCACTATATAGAGAAAAAGAAAATGATTTCATTAAGCAAAGTTATCATAAATATATCTTTGATATCAAGACAAATCAAAATTTAAAATTTAATATATCAATAACAAAAGAATCTTACACTTAAAAATTTCTCTGAAAATGGGTTATTTTTCTTTTAAAGTACATTGCTAAATTATAGTTCTTTCATTTATCTGTCTAATCATATGGGACAGGAGTGATAAAGAATCAAAAGTGCCTTTCTAGAATGAAATCTCCACAAGCTTTGCAAAATCCTTGTTTACTATTACCATCTAGGCAATTTAAATCAATGTGCAAGGGTTAGAAACACACTTTAGGCACAAGAAAAATTTGCATTAAAATTTATTGGGCACACTTGTATGGATATGCACATTTTTAGGACTGAAATGTTTTATATATTTATTTAGTCACCAATTCTAATATTACTTTAAAAACACACTTTTTCTTATCTAATTAATATTTGATTTTTAAAAATAGCTTATAATTAAAGTTTTACATGACACCATTTTAACATCTTTACAAACATCTAAATTTTTTAGGTTAGAAAATCCAGAAGTTAACACAGAATTTTCTTGCTCCACAATTTCAGAGACCTTATTACCAATACAAGGTTTAAACAAGATGAAAATAAAATTTTCCAAGCAAGAAAACTGCATCCACAAAGCTAAACACACACCTCACTTAGAGAGTTCATATTAGAAATTATTCTATAATTTATATTATGTCTCATTTATCCTTAGGAAAAGGAACAATTAAGACTTTAGAGGGCATAAACTTCTTCTCCTGATAAAACTGAATATTACCAACCATATAATGGGTACTCATTTCATAAATAATAAGTTGAATTTGTTGGAAAAGAAACCTAAATTGTAGAAGTGTGATGATTTTGTTTCTTTAATGTCTTAAGGAAGATACAGCAAAATTTTCCAGGAATTGTATTGACAAGAAAAGTAAATTATAAATTTATGTTATTAGGATATTTTGACTGTTACAGAAACAATTTTCCCATAAAATATGATTATACACATGACTTTCTATGGATTTTTTTCATTACAGACAGATAAACTATAATACTACTGATTGTATCAATATATATTTTTTATATTAATACTAACTATGCACCATGAAAAATGGATTTGATACAATTTAGACTCAAATATGTGGGATTTGGATCTTATTTTAAAATATATCTCCTAACTTAATTTTCCTGCAGTGCATTGATTATGTAGGACCTTGTATGTTATCACAAATTATTTTTAATTAAAATTACACATGTTTAGAACAACCAGCAAGATGGTAGGAGAGTAAGGGGCTCTTAGAGTGAGCTACTTCTATAGGGGAGTTAGTAATCAAGCAGAACTACCTAAAGCACCTGTTTGGTGGCTCCAGGAGACCAGAAGAACACCCTGAAACATCCTCAAAAGAATGGAAGGGGGCTACTTCTCATCTGTAGAGAAGATTCATAAGTAGAGCACTCCATGATATGGAGACTGGTGCCCATCCTCCCCTATAGGCACAAGCCACCTTGAGAGCTATTCCATGGCTGGAATTGGAAGTTTCACTTCCCCCAAATGGAGGAGGAAGAAATGGCTGGGCACCAACTTCAGCTACTGATTAGTACATTTAACAGGCTAAAGGATAATCCTAAGAACAGCTGAAGTTTGAACTTGTCAAAGTCAGAAACAGACCAGGAGCCACCGTCTTCACCCAATGCCTGGCATGAGGGGAAGAGGGATAGACTGGAAATCACAGGGCAAGTAGTAGGGACCAGCTTCTTTCCATCCAGATCAGATTGCAGCTCTAGCATAAAACGAAAACAAAAACTTCCAGCCAATAATCTTATATCTGGAAAGATTGACTTTCAAAAATGAGGGCAAGTTTAGAATATTTACAGATAAAAAGAACTGTGTTTGTCCAGATTGTAACCAAGAGGCCAGATTTGCATGTAATACTAAAGTGTGTTCTACAGCATGAAAAGGAAAGACAAGAGAGGCCTGAGAAGCTAGAAATGAAGATCATATCAATAAAAGTAATTAAAAGTGTCAAAGAGTGATGAAAATAAAATATGGCAGATATAACCCAAATATTCAGGAATTAACTTAACCAACAATGTAAATAACTTGTATGCAGAAAACCACAACTCAAAGTTAAAAAAAAATAATCAAAAAGGTCTTAATAATAGGAAGAACATTGCATGCTCATGGACTGGTAGACTAAATACCCTTAAGATGTCAATATTACTCAAATTGATATACAGATTAAATGAAATACTGATAAAAATTCCACTAGAATTTTAAAAATAAATGTAAAACATGATTATCTACTTTATTTGGAAGATTAAGGTTTCCTGCATAGCCAGAAACATCTTAAAAAGGAGAAGAAAAACTGGACGACTCTCATCTCTGGACTTTATAAACTATTACTCAGCTGAAGTGGAAAAACAGCATTGGTATTCACATAGAGACAAACACATAGACCAGTGGAACCTTATTGATGGCCCAGAAACAGACCATCACATCTAGGGTCAAGTGAGTTTTGAGTAGCCTGTAAAACCCACTCAGCTCAGGCAGAACAGTCCATTCAACAAATGGTGCTGAGAGAACTGAAGATCCATAGCCAAAAGAAAGAAAGTGGACCCCTATCTCATACCTTGTCTAATAATTAGCTCAATATAAATTAAAAACCTAAATATAAAAGCAAAACCAATAAAGCTTCTAGAAGAAAATGTAGGAAGATATCTTCAAGATCTGATGGTTTGTGGTGGATTCTTAAAGGAGATAAGAGGAGGAATGAGATGAACTACTGGTATTTAATGTAAGTAAATGTTTTAATTAACTTTACTGTAAATGTGTGGAAATGAACAAAGTTAATGGTAACACATTATAGTGAGTAACAGCTGGTTTATAAATAGAGATGTGGCTGAAAATGATAGTCTAGGGATATAAATGCCAGTTGACAGAAAGCTAGAGAATAATCTAGGGACTGCATAGCACAGTAAACCCAGATGTGGACGAGAATTGTGGTTGATGGTACAGATGTGAGAGTGTTCTTTGTTAGCTAAAACAAATGTACATCAGTATTGCAGGGTGGTGGGAATGTGGAGAAGCATGGGTAAAATACAACTGGAGTGACCCACGAACTGTACTTAGTAGCAATAGTGTAATATTCTTGCATCTATGCCCAAGATGTAATATGTGGATGATGGGGGAGTATGGAAAATGTATGCCAAATTCACACTATTGCCCTCATAATATCAGATAATATTATCTAATAAAATGTAACAAATATTCCACCATGCTGTGGTGTGTTGTTTGAAGATTGTTCTTTCATAATTCTTCACATGGGCATGATTGTTTTGTAAGTTTAAAACTTCTGTTATAATAATACATTTAAAAATAATAGGGTGGACTGAGGGAAATACACCAAATGTAAGATAAGGGCTATAATTAGTAATATTTTGAAAATATTCTTTCATAATTTGTAACAAATGTCTCACAACAATGCAAGGTGTTGGTGGAGGGTTGCTATATAGGACCACTGCATGTAATGTATGTTTGCTTTGTAAGTTCATAAGTTTTAGTATACACGTATAGTTCATGTATGCACATACATAAATGATATAAAAATAATAGGGTAGGTTGGGGAAAAAACTTTGGTTAGTAGTAATATAATGAGGATGATCTTTAATCATTAGTTTAAAGCATTTAACAACAATGTAAGATATTTGTGATAGAGTGAAGTATGAGAGCCCTGTATGATGTTATACCTGTTTTGTAAGTTCACAACTATTACTCTACACTTATGTATGTTAATGTATGAGTGATATGCTTCAATATATTTTTAAAAATAAGAAATGACATCAGAGATTTCACTGAGAAGAAATATTACATATGTTCAAATATATATTTCAGAACACAGGAGATCATATCAATTCCTTTAATTTCAATTCCAATTAAACATCAATAAAATACATCAAAGTAGAATCCTTTACTTCCCCTTTTATTTTTGTAATGCCTATATTCCATATTGAAAATCCTTGCTCCCAAAGATTTCAATACTTTTACTCATTTTCTATAGCTGTGGTCAATACACATAATTTTGTAGTTACTGTATGTATTAGTCATGATTCTCCAATGAAACAGAACTGACAGGAAATATCTGTAAAAAGAGTGAGATTTTTAAATTCTCAAGTGTCTGTGGAGAGGCAGGGCAAGATGGCATCTGAGTGAGTGCACCTCATAATCTCTCCTGCAAAGAAGTGGCTGAGTAGGGTTGGAGGACTGCTGGACCAGACTGTGTCAGGTGTTTGCAGGGCAGGAGCTGTCTGGAGGTTGATTTGGTGGGACGGTGACAGAGGAGATTCTTGCAAGAGGTAGAATTTTGGGTCTCTTACATGGAGGTCGGAGGTTGTGGGCAGGACACTTCCCCCTGGGGCTGGCAGCCCGGCAGCAGTGATTCCTGAAGTCTTTGCTGTGCTGGGGAGTTCCCAAGCCCCGAGCGGGCTGTTTCAGGGGCTTACAGGGTGGGAGGTGTCTGGATGTCAATTTGGTGAGACAGTGACGAGGAGATTCTTGCGAGAGGTGAAATTTTGGGTTTCTGACATGGAGGTCAGAAGTTGTGGGTGGAACCCCTCCCCCTAGGACTGGTGGCTGGACCACAGTGATCCTGGGGATCTTTGTTGTGTTGGGGTGTTCCCAAAACCTGAGCAGGCAGTTTCAGGGGCTAGCAGGGCAGCTGCCTGGATGTCAATTTGGTGAGACAGTGAGAGAAAAGATTCTTGTAAGAGGTGGAATTTGG
This sequence comes from Dasypus novemcinctus, assembly GCF_030445035.2. Lineage (NCBI taxonomy): Eukaryota > Metazoa > Chordata > Mammalia > Cingulata > Dasypodidae > Dasypus > Dasypus novemcinctus. The sequence goes on along the minus strand of NC_080700.1, from coordinate 9,435,988 downwards.
GGTTTCTGACATGGAGGTCAGAAGTTGTGGGCAGGACCCCTCCTCCTAGGCCTGGTGGCCCTGCCACAGTGATCCCTGAAGGCTTTGTTTTGCTGCAGTGCTCCCAGGCCCCATATTAACCTGATGTGTGTTTCCCAGGTCTGTGTCATCTAAACCCTGGTGGCCCACACTCCAGAGACACACACACCTTGAGTCTGCAATATCACAGACTTCCCATACCTGAATCCACCATGTCCTGAGGTCCATCTGAGGTCCTTGATTACCCTAGCCCACAGCATTTGTGTTGTTTTCTTCTCTCTCTCTCTCTCTCTTTCTCTCTCTCTCACTCTCTCTCTCTCTCTCTCTTTCTCTCTCTCCTTGAAATTGGAGGAGTGTACCAGCTGTCTTGGGGAGAGTCTAGGAAAAAAGGAGAGGTGAATCTGCTGAGAAAGCCCAATTTACCTAAAAGTCCTGGGATGAGAAACTTGGTCTGAGAGAAGATGGAGTCAGAAAATCAATTAGACCTCTTCTACCACACCTAAGGGGGAGGGATTGCAGGAGGTGCTATCCAAGCTTCCAGTAGCATATTTGGGGTTTCTGGTGAGGTGTAGGTGATCTAAGGCTGGAAATAAAGAGTCATAGTCTTCTGTGTTGAGTTGGTTCAACAAGGACCTACTTGAATCACTTGCTGGACCTCTCAGGCAGGTTTCCTGCTGCCCTGGGAGAGAGAGCAATGAGAAAAGGAGAAAAGGGGGAGGTCAGATGGATAAGTGTATTGTTTAATTGCAAAGAGGATTCCTAGCTTGAAAGGTTGGTTGCTGTTTTTTTTGTCTTGGTTGTTAAAATTGCATGGTCTCCTGGTCTTTTCTCCCATTTTATCCCCCAAGGTCCTTTTTCAGTTATTTAGTTTTTTCTCTTTTTCATTTTCTTGCTTGTTTCTCCCCTTTTCATTGCCCCTTTTTCTCTTCTTTCTTTCTCTCTTTTTCTTCTTATTTTATTTTATTTAATAACATAATAAGTACTGCAGGGAACACTTCACACTTGATGTATTTCCTCAACCTCCATTTCCTCTTTTCTGTGTGGATTGATTTTGGCCACCTATCCCCTTTCCCCCACATCTTTCTATCCTCCATCATCTACTGTTTCTCTTACATTCCACCTCCCTTTCTTTGGCACACAAATTGTCTGACATTTTATTTCTAATACCTCTGTTCTGTTTTCTGTCTTTTATCCACTCCGAATATTATTGTCTTTTTTTTTCTATCCATCTCTCATGAAAACACTGGCCTTTTAATTCATACTATATTCCTCCCCATATTCAGTTGACTCTCTCATTATAGGTGCTCTACTTACTGCTATAACCCTACACAACTTACATGAGTCTAATATCCATTCTCCTAGATCTCACACTGTTGCGCTGTTAACATTTATTAACAATACTCATTTATACATTTTCTTTTCTTACTCATTTTGCTTTCCCTGGCCTTAATATTTTCCTTCAAAGTGAAAATAGCCAGCAACAAGAAAATAGAGTAAGAAGAACAAAGTGACAAGAAGAAGACATAACACTTACACATGAACAACTAATTAATCCCCAAGACTAGAAAAAGAAGCTAAGGAACTGATTAAACCCGTCAAGATAAAATGATGACCAGAGAGCAACAAAAAACAACAAAACAAACTAATAATTAGGAAAACATGGCCGAATCCAATGGACAAACTAAAAACCAGAAAGGGGAGCAGAACATCAGATAAGGAATTAAAGATCTCAAAACATATATTAGAGACAAACTTAATGAAGTAAAGGAAGAGATTTACAATATGAAGAAAACATTGGGGAGGAAATTGCAGATATATGCAGAAAGATAACACATATGATGGGGATGAACACCACAGTTCAAGAAATCAAAAATACACTCTCAGCAAATAGCAGCAGATTAGAAGAGGCAGAGCAGAGAATTAGCGATGTGGAAGACAGTACATCTGAAATCAAACAGATAGTAGAATGATCTATAAAAAGATTTTAAAAATCCAGCTAGGACCTAGGGACCTGAATGATAATGCAAAACACACAAACTTACGTATTATAGGCATCTCAGAAGGAGAAGAGAAGGGAAAGGGGACAGAAGGCATGTTGCAGGAAATAATGGCTGAAAACTTCCCAAATCTACTGAGAGACATGGATGTACATGTCCAGGAAGCACTATGCACCCCAAACAAAATAAATCCCAACAGGCACACCCCAAGACACATACTTGTCAAATGATCCAATGCTCAAGACAGAGAGAAAATTCTAAAAGCAGCAAGAGAAAAGAATACCATCACATACAAGGGAGGCTCGATAAGATTAAGTGCTGATTTCTCATCTGAAACCATGGAGGCCAGAAGGCAGTGGTATGATATAGTCAAGGTACTAAAAGAAAAAAATTTCCAACCAAGAATACTCTACCCAGCTAAACTAACATTCAAAAATGATGGAGAGTTCAAAATATTCACAGACAAACAAAAATTAAAAGAGTATGCCAACAAGAACCCTGTCCTTCAAGAAATACTAAAGGGAGTTCTGCAGTAAGAAAGAAGAAAACAGGAGAGGCAGAGTTGGAGGAAAGTGTAAGAGCAACAAAAAGGACAAAAAGAGAAAAATAAAACAAAGTATGGCAAACACAAGTCCAAAAAAAATATGGCTAATATCAATAATTCCTTGAAAGTAATAACACCGAATGCCAGTGGATTAAACTCACCTGTCAAAAGACGTAGACTGGAAAATGGGATAAGGAAATATGACCCACCTATATGCTGTATACATGAAACACACCTTAGACCCAGGGATTCATGAAGGTTGAAACTGAATGGCCAGAAAGCAATCTTACAAGCAAAAAATAATAAAAAAATGGCAAGAGTATCTATATTAATATCAGACAAAATAGACTTTAAATGTGAAACAATTGTGAGAGACAAAGATGGATGCTACATATTAGTGAAAGGGCTAATCTTTCAAGAAGAATAAACAATCATAAATATTTATGCTACTAACAAGGGCACATCCAAATACTTGAGGCAAACACTGGAAAAACTAAGGGAAAGAATAGATGCCTCTACAATTATAGTGGGAGACTTTAATATACCACTATCAACTTTGTACAGAACATCTCAAAAGAGAATCAATAAAAAAACAAAAACTTTGAACGGTATATTAGAGGAGCTGGATCTAATAGACATATACAGATCATTACACCCAAATACAGCAGGATATACATTTTTCTCAAGTGCACATGGATCATTCTCCAAGATAGACCATATGATAGGCCACAAAGAAAGGCTCAATGAATTCAGAAAGATCAAAATCATGCAAAATAATATCTCTGACCACAACAGAATGAGGCTGGAAATCAGCAAAGGCCAGAGGCCCAGATTTCACACCATGATATGGAAATTAAACAGCATACTCTTAGAAAAACAGTGGGTCAAAGATGAAATTTCAAAAGAAATAAATAATGACCTTGAAACTAATGAAAATGATAACACAACATACCAAAACTTATAGGATGCAGCAAAAGCAGTACTGAGAGGGAAATTTATAGCCATAAATTCATATATCAAAAGAAAAGAAAGAGCAAAATTTGAAGAGCTAACTGCACATTTGGAGGAATTAGTAAAAAACAACAACAAAGTAACCCCACAGGAAGAAGAAAGAAAGAACAAAGATAAGAGCAGAACTTAATGAAATAGAAAATTAGAAAGCACTTGAAAAGATAAACAAAACCAAGAGCTGGTTCTTTGAGAAGATCAATAAAATTGACAAACCTTTAGAGAGACTAACAAAGAAAAAAAGAGAGAAGCTGCAAATACACAAAATAAGAAATGAGAAAGGAGATATCACCACTGACCCCACAGAAGTAAAGACTATAATAAGAGGATACTTTGAAAAACTATATTCCAATAAAAATGACAATTCAGAGGAAATGGACAAATTCTTAGAAACACATAAGCAGCGTATATTGATGAAAGAATAAATTGATGTCATCAAACCAAACACAACTAAAGAGATGGAATCAGTCATTAAAAACCTCCCAACTAAGAAGAGCCCAGGGCCAGACAACTTCACAGGGGAATTCTACAAAACATTATGGAAAGAACTCACACCAATCTTGCTGAAACTCTTCCAAAAAATCAAAACAGAAGGAATATTACCTAACTCATCCTATGATGCCAACATTACCCTAATGCCAAAGTCAAACAAAGGCAACACAAGAAAGGAAAATTACAGACCAATTTCTCTAATGAACCTATCACAAAAATCCTCAACAAAATACTTGCTAACCATATCCAACAACAAAGTGAATGAATTATATACCATAACCAAGTGGGATTCATTCCGGGTATGCAACAATGGTTCAACATAAGAAAATAAATCAATATAATATGCCATATAAACAGATTGAAAGAAAAAAATCACATGATATATCTACAGATGCAGAAAAAAACTTGACAAAATACAGCACCCTTTCTTGATAAAAACACTACAAAAGTTGGAATACAAGGAAATTTTCTGAACATGATAAAGAGTATATATGTAAATCCCACAGCCAACATCGTTTACAATGGTGAGCTCCTAAAATCTTTCCTCTAAGATCAAGAATGAGACAAGGATGCGCACTATCACCTCTTCTATTTAACATTGTCTTAGAAGTACTTGATCGAGCACTGAGGCAAGAACCAGATGTAAAAGGCATTCAAATTGGAAAGGAAGAAGTCAAAATTTCATTATTTGCAGATAACATGATCCTATATATAGAAAACCCTGAGAGGTCTACAACAAAGATTCTAGAACTCACAAGTGAGTTTAGTAAAGTAACAGGCTATAAGATGAATGCGAAAAAATCAGTAGCATTTCTGTACACCAAATAATGAGCAAGCTCATGAGGAAATCAAGAAACAAATACCATTTATGGTAGTAAAAAAAATCAAACACCTAGAATAAATTTAACTTAAGATGTAAAAAACTTATATACAGAGAACTACACAAGACTGTTCAAGGAAATCAGAGAAGACCTAAATAAATGGAAGAGTATTCCCTGTTCATGGATAAGAAGACTAAATATTATTAAGTTGTCTATCCTACCAAAAATGACCTACACATTCAATGCAACCCCAATAAAAATGAACTCAGCATTCTTTAGTGAACTAGAAAAACTTGCTATAAATTTATTTGGAGAGGAAAGATTCCCCCAATAACCAAAGACATATTGAAAAAGAAAACTGAAATTGGAGGAATCACACTACCTGACTTCAATACATCCTACAAAGCTACAGAAGTGAAAACAGTGTGTTATTGGCACAAGGAGAGACACAGAGACCAGTGGACCCGAATTGAGAGTTCTGATATAGATCCTCATATATATACTCATTTAGTATTCAATAAAGCCACTGGGAGAGAATGGCCTATTCAACAAATGGTGCATGGAGAACTAGATATCTATATGTAAAAGAATGAAAGAGGATTACCATCTCATACCTTGTACAAAAATCAACTCAAAGTGGATCAAAGACCTAAATATAAGATCCAAGACCATAAAGACTTTGGAAAGCAGTGTAGGGAAGCATATAATAGACCCTGTAATAGGAAATGGCTTCATAAACTTCACACCAAAAGCATGAGCAGCAAAAGAACAAATAGATAAATGGGACTTCCTGAAAATTAAAGACTTCTGGAACTCAAAGGAGTTTCTCAAGAAAGTGAAAAGAGAGACTACACACTGGGAGAAAGTATTTGGTAACCATATATCTGATAGGAGACTTATAACCTGCATACATAAAGAACTCCTATATCTTGAAAATAAAAAGACAAACCCATTTAAAAAATAGGAAAAAGATTTAAACAGACACTTCTCCAAAGAAGAAACACAAATGGCTAAAAAGCACATGAAAAAAAGCTCCAAATCTCTAGCTATCAGGGAAATGCAAATCAAAACTACAATGAGATACCATCTTACTCCCATAAGATTGGCAGCTATGAAAAAAACAGAAGACAACAAATACTGGAGAGGATTGCAGAGGAATGGGAACACTCATCCACTTCTGGTGGGAATTCAGAAGGATCCAGCCATTCTGCAGGACAGTTTGGCAGTTTCTCAAAAAACTTGCCATAGAGTTGCCATACGACCCAGCAATTCCACTGCTGGGTATATACCCAGTAGAACTGAAAACAAGGACACAAACCGATATATGCACACCAATATTCATAGCAGCATTGTTCACTATTGCCAAAAGTTGGAATCAACCTAAATGCCCATCAACAGATAAATGGATAAATAAAATGTGGTATATACTTACAATGGAATACTACTCAGCTTTAAGAACGAATACACTACAAACACATGTGATAACATGCATGAATCGTGAAAACCTTATGTTGAGTGAAGACAACCCAGGCATTGAAGGATAAATACTACATGACTTCAATGATATGAAATAAGTAAACCAAGCTGCCTCAGAGAGCTACAGAGTGGATGATAGGTGGGTAGAGGAAGGATGTAAACTGACACCTATGTGAAATCTATGATAAGCTGGAAGTAAGTTTTTGTACAAGGAAGGAATAAAATGTGGGCATAGGGTTACCTTTGGGTGGGGCTTTGCAGACTTGAGGGGGGCTAGGAATGGGAAGATGGGTAATATTGCCCAAGAAATTGGGGGGAGTATGGGGCAACATGCAAACATAGGAGATTGTCAAGTATTTGGTTAAGAGTATAATGCTGAGAAAATCTTTTTAAAAATATAATAAGGAAAGTTACCAATTTAAGATGCTTAAAGGGGATAATCTGACACAGGACAGGCTCCTAGGGAACATGTGAATGTTCATTTTGCCATAGTGGGTTATATCACTGGATAGAGACCCCTATAAGGAGAGTGAAGATATACCCACATCCTGGGGAGGGCTGATGTTCTCAAATAGAGGGAATTGTATTTCTCGAAAGAAATGGTGGCTCCCAGTGCATGAGGACAGTTGAGCATGTCAAGCCCTCAACACTGTTGCAAGTATCTCTGAACATGGCCTTTCAAGCAATGAAGATTGACTGTCACTGTGGGCCCTAAGGGGAGGGGGAATGAGGTATTGAATAGATGGTACCAATGTAACAGTGTAGGCAATAGAAGTGTTCCACAAGATTATGCAAGGATGGATATAAGACATGTTAAATTACACCAAAAATATATAGGGACTAATAGGCTAAAATGTAAATCATAATGTAAAACATAAGATAACTAAAAATTTAGAAAATCCTATGGTCTAAAATATAAACCACAATGTAAACCCAAATGTTAACTTGTTTGAAAGCTACTGTCACAATATCAATACATCAGTTTCAATAAATATAGTATGAGTAGGTAAAATGTTTATTGCTGTGGAAGGGAAGAGGGTTTTATGTTGGATATATGGCAGTACTATTCATTGTATATATGAATTACTGTGATCTATAACTTCTGTGAAGATAAGTTTAATTAGAAAAAAAGAATAAGATAGGAAGTAGACACTGAGGAAAAGACAGAAGTAGATGCCTTGCAATTTGCATACAGGGCAACACTTGTTGCAGTGATGGAAGGCAAAACATCAAAACAAAGCTTTTGCATTTTTTAATTTTTTGATGCCCCAATTTATTTTCACCTTAATTTTTCTAAATTAATATGTATTCTATATCTAACCTTTAAACTCATCACTATATTCCATTTTACTATTAATGGAACCTGGTATTATATTGGGCTTCACATTTGAAGAAGTTTTGGATCACAGAGGGGGTCAACAATGGCAGGGGAGGAATACTGGTGTGGGATGTTATTGACAGGGGACACATGGTTGGCAGGGAGTTCTCCAGTGCATATATCCAGGGTGCATAAATATGTTTGAATATTTTCATAGTGGTTAAATTAAAAACAACTGAGGGAGTGCTGAGTTCATAGCCAGGGGAGCTCTATCACAGTCCCAAAAGGAAGAGCAACAATCCCCCAAGTGCAATGGCAAAGACCAAAAAAGAAGGAAGGTCCAACAATGAGCCCTTGATACATATGACTATACTTGTGAGCCTGTGCACCTGAAATAAGAACAAGGCCTAGAGCGGCAGGATGCCAAAGAGTTACCTCCTGAGAGCCTCCATGTTGATCAAATGTGGCCAGTCTTGAAGCCAAACTCAGCATGTAAATGTGTTGCCTTCCCCCCAGCTTGGGACATGACTCCCGGGGATGAGCCTCCCTGGTGCCAAGGGATTACTATCAAGTACCAGGTGATGATGTAACTAGAAAATGACCTTGAATAAAAGGGTCAACTCGAACCAGCAGAATATCTCAATCTATATAGAATACCAGGAGTTAAATATGCTTTTTGTCCTGAATAAAAGGGGGAAATGAAAAGGATAAATGAGTTTATATGGCTATGAGTCCAAAAAGAGCCAGGAGGTTATCAGAGGAGTTACCCTTATGCACACCTGAGCAGAGTCCCACAGACAGATAAAGTAGATATAACCAGGTATTGGTTCTTCTGAGGGCTACAGAGACCCACAGGTTCTGTGGTCATGGCAGATGGAGTTCAGTGCCATGTCAGTTGGCCCTACTTTGGAGTTTGTGTTTCTGTGTGATGGAGCTGGACTCAGATGTGATCTTTGTTCACAAGCCACTCCTGTTACTTTTACCAGAACTGTAGCTGGTGCTGGGGTTTAATTTATACCCAGGGGACCTGAATCTCTGGACTGACCACATGATAGTCAGTCCCTGAGCCTCAACAGACTTGCAACTCCTACACTCTGGTTTATTGGACTTACCCCACTCAGCTAACATGGAGGTGAAGAAGGTCAACCACCACACCAGGGAGCCAAGAGTGCCTACAACTGGAAAGCAGAATTGCATGCAGCATCCATGTGGAATCTAACCCCCTCTTGATATAGATGTGGAGTGGACACAACCATTCTAAGGACCACAGGATATAGGAATAGAGTATGGATTAAAGTGGACTTACTGATGTTCTCTTCATGAACTATTGTGATTAGTAATCAAAGAAAATGTGGCATTGGTGTGGGGAAAGTGGCCATGGTGGCTGCTGAGGGTAGGGAGTGGGAGGAAGAGATGTGATGTGAGGGCATTTTTGGGACTTGGAGTTGTCCTGGGTGGTGGTGCAGGGACAGTTCCTGGACATTGTATGTCCTCCCTTGGCCCACTGGGTGGAATGTGGGAGAGTGTGGGCTATGATGTGGACCATTGACCATGAGGTTTTGTGGTGCTCCGAGATGTAGTCACCAAATGCAATGAATGCCTCATGATGATGAAGGAGATTGTAGTTATGGGGGGAGGAATGGGGAGGGGGTGGGGGCATATGGGGACCTCATATTTTTAAATGTAATATTAAAAAAATATAGACAAAAATATGAAAAAAATGCACTCTTGGGCTAGGTGTTCTAAAGTTTAACATGGAACATGTAGTGAGATAGGCATGTTAGCTCTTGGATGGAATTCCTAAGCTACACCTGGTTCCTGGGAGGCTCATTAAAGATTGGAGAATTCCAAGTTTCATTCTTCTTCAATTATGCCCCTGGGTTTAAGAGGTATTAATGGAGTAGCTTTTGGAATTCGAACAAGGGAATTCTGAAATACAGAAAAAATCAGGCCAAGGAGGAAGACATGAGAATACTAAACTCTGAAGCTTGTAAAAGAAGCCTGTTGAATTTTAATCATCTTCACCAGAATGTTTGTAATTGTTGATCTTATATGGAATATAATAGTCCTCATGAAAAATGTGTTAGGCCTCGGGTCCAAGGATATCATCATTAAAAGTACATAAGTGCCTAGGACAATAAAATTCTCTCTACAGTGAGGAAAAAAAGTGTCTGTGGAGATGCACAAGTCCAAATTTCTCAGGCAGGTCACAAAGCAGTTGCGCTGATGAAGGTCCTTGATTAATTCCCAAGAGATGTTGGCTATCTGAAGTAGTCATAGAGATTCTCCCTTAATATTGAATTCCCTCCACATTTTAAGATATACAACTGATTTGATAAGATGTCACTTATTCCTGAACCACAATTTTCTCTATTGTAAATTTAATCAACCATCTATGCAATCATCTCACTGATGATTAAAGTCCATGAAATGCCTTTGTGTTGCAATCAGCCCAGTACATATCTAATCATAGAACTGGTCAACATTACCTGGTTGAGTTGACACATTAGCCTAACCATCAGTTGAACCCTTGTCAACTTACTAACCATACATATTACTTTAAACCATACTTATTATCTAAATAAAAACAATAACAGACATGCATATATATTTCCACCTAACAATATTCAACTGTCCTGTATACAACCAGAACCACTATTTGCTACAGAATAGGGTGCAAACCCTTGGGTCATATTCATTCTTAAACTTGATAACCTTAAATATTGTAACATGAGACTAGTACAATTTATATCATAAGATAAGGGGGAAATTAGGGAAGAAAACAAATACACTCAATTTTATCTAAATATAAAATCATACTCAGGAAGACATATTCATAATCGCTACAGTCCTCATTTCTGTTACTGTCCATGTGGTCAAAGTTTGTATTTATCAGTTCCTTCTTCCACTACCCTGTCCATGTTCCCTTTACCCTTAGCAAGCAGCTCCGCTGGCTGTGGTTTTTTGCCTGATGAGATTATGGCATTCATTCCTAAAAATTCTGGGCCATTGTTAGTCTTGCTTGGATTGAGTTGCAATTTTCCAGTGACTTTATTCACAGGGCATGGCACTATCAAAAGATGCCCTAGATGATATTCTGGATTCCAGGCAAACTCTTCTTTACCTCAGTTATGAAGGTATAATCTTAGTTCTCCTTGAGAAGATAAATCACCCAGTAAGAACAGTAATTCTCTTCTCTACCTGTTGATTCAGAGGCATGAGAGCCCAAAGTGGTCAGTTGACAGTCTTAACTTCCAGGTCAATGGAATTATTATGGGGTTCCCAGGTGTAAGCACTCCTCCTTTTGGAACTAGAATAGCAGAGCTTAAAGTTGCAAGGACAGGAAGAAAAAAATTCAGAGTGGATCACTTGAGTTAATAAGCACTGGTGCTACTCCCATTTCCAAGGCTTTACTCCTGGACTCATGATTCCTGACTATGGGAGAAAAAGTACCATAAAGTGAATATTGATTTAGAACATACACAGCCTCCGGGAGAACATTTCCCTAGCCCTGCAAGTTATTGCCACCTACCTGTCAAAATAACTGAGTCTTCATAATGCCATTCCACCATTTTATCAATCTAGCTCCTTCAGGATGATGGGAAACATGGTTAGATTAGTGAGTTTCATGAGCATGTGCCCATTCCCACATATCATTTGCTGTGAAGTGGTTTCCTTGATCAGAAGCAGACACATGTAAAGCCAAGGTGGAAGGTAAGATATGTGATAAGTCCACTGATGGTAGTTTTGGAAGCTACATTGTGTGTAGGGAAGGCAAACTTATATCCAAACTATGTGTCTGCTCCAGTCAAAACAATTCACTGCTCCTTCCTTAATGGAATTGGTACAATGTAATCAACCTGCCACAAGGTAGCAGATTGATTACATCAAAGAATGATGCCATATCAGAGACTGAATGTGGTACTATTTGGCAGTTTGGGCAATCAGCAGTGGCTACGGTCAAGTCAGACTTGGTAAGGGGAAGTTCATGCTGCTAAACCCATGCATAATCTCCATCCCTACCTCCATGGTCATTTTGTTCATGAGCCCATTGGGCAATGACAAGAGTGTCTTGGGAAGGAGGTTGAGTACAAGTCACAGAGCACATCATATGGCCCACCTGATATAATATCTTCTTCTGATGAAGTGAAACTAAGTGTTTGTCTACAAAGAGTAAAACTAAGTATTTTCCCTCTTTTTTGGTCATAGAAAGGGTTAGATGAAACCACTTATCCTTCAGAATATATTGTCTAGAATATATTGTCTGCAAAATCTGAAGAGACAAACTAAGTGTTGGGGCCCTTTTTTGGTCATACAAGAGGCTCAACATGCCTCAGACCATTGGACGCTTAGAAATTTCACTGAGGTTGAAGACCCCTGCATTTTTGTTGGATTTATCTCCCATCCTCTCTCACACAAAAGCCTTACCAGTAAGTCTAAAGTCATTTCTACTTCTTGTTCACTAGGTTCAGTCAACATGGTATTATCAATATAATGGACCAGTGTGATATCTTGTGAGAGTGAGAGATGATTAAGTTCCCTGCAGATAATACTATGACATAGGATTGGTGAGATGATATACTCCTAAGACATGACAGTGAAGGAATATTGCTGCATTTGCCAAATAAAACAAACTGTTTATGGAGGTCTTTACTAATGACTATTGAGAAAACAGCCTATGCAAGATCAATAGCTGCATATCAGGTTCCAGTGGATGTGCTAATTTGTTCAAGCAATGGTACAACATCTGGGACAGCAGCTATAATTGGAGTCACCACCTGGTTAAATTTATGTTAATCTATGCTTGTACTCCAAGGTCAACGTGATTTCTTCGCAGGCCAAATAGGAGAATTAAATGAGGATGTGGTGGAAATCAACACCCCTGCATCCTTCAAATCCTTGATGGTGGCACTGATCACGGCACTGCCTCCAGGAATCTAGTATTCCTTTTGATTTATGATTTTGCTAGGTAGTAGCAGTTCTAGTGGCTACCATTTGGATTTTCCATCCATAATAGCCCTCACTCCAAAAGTCGGGGATCCAATGTAGGAATTCTGCCAGATACTGAGAATGCACTCTGAAACTGGGGAAATAACCACAGGATGGGTCTAGGGACCCACTGGGTCCACTGTGAGATGGACTTATGGTTAAAACTCCATCAATCAACTAATGTTCATTAGCCTACATTTTGATTTGTGGACCAGAGTAACACTTAGGATCTCCTGGAATCTATGTCACTTCTGAGTCAATGTTGATAATTCCAGAAATATCTGATCATTTCCTTCTGCCTGATACACAGTTACTCTTGTAAAATGCCCTAAGTCCCTTTGGAGACAGCTGGGAAGGAGATTAACAGTATAAAATTTTGGCAGTGTAACAGGATCCTTCCCCAAGAGGATCTGAATTTCTTCTCATTCAAAGGGCTCTGGGTCTCTAAACTGTCTCAAATCCAGGAATTAAGAAGCCATTATTCTCTGTGTCTGTATTTTAAGTTATGGTTTTGTTCACTCAACCTAGAACACTTCATCTTATACAGATCAAGTAGGAATTTAATAGACTGCCCATGTAATTCACTTCTAGGTACCCCATGATTTATTAGCCAACACCAAAGCTATACATGACTAGACATTTTGGGTGGATACTTCGAGTTTGCCTTTCATTGCAGTAGCCACACACACCTTGTTTTTGGTGATTAACTTCCGATATGTGGCTTTGACCAGTGTGACACTGATCAACCCTGTAATGTTTAAGGATTCTAGTTCCATGACAGCAGTTCCCACAGTAATATCTGGACTGAAAAGAAGAGCAACCACCGAACTCTTCAGGGAAGATGAATTAGTCTTACACATTTATTCCCCACAGAACTGTTAAAGGTTTACCTCTGACAAGTCTAAGGTGGGTTGGAAGGTCTTAAATGGTAAAACCATTCTAGCATTCCAATCTTTCTAAACCTTTGAATTTCTTCTTCTTTTGTATGCCAGGATAAATCAGACATCTCAAATTCTGACACTCTAGGCCACCCTTTATTCTGTGTTTCAGTTAGCCACCAGAGACCGTTAGTGCTCTTTCTTTTCTTTTTTAAGATTTATATATTTACTTAAATTTTCATTTATCTCCCTTCCCCAGATGGTTCCATCATCTCTTGGCTCATTATTTGTTCGCCTTCTCCAGGAGGCACAGTGAACTGAACCTAGGACCTCTCATATGAGAAGCAAGTGCCCAAAGGCCTGAGCTACATCCTCTCCCCACCAGCTGCAACATCTGCTGGCTTATGGCATCTACTTACAGTGGGGGGCTTTTTTTAGGGACCTGTTATGATTTTAGTCTATTTAATAGGTCTTAAGAAGTGATATGACAGTAGGAGACATATTACAAGCTACTGATCTCAGGGAATCACTTTGCATTTTCTTCTGGTGAGGCAGGATTAATCTATTCAGGCAAGGGTTAACAGGTAGACTCCTCAGGGCAAGTTGTGGTTGGGCAGTGCATGCTGGAATTTGGCTAGTATTTGTTCAAGGCTGGGACAAGGTCCAGATTCCTGGTGCAGACAGACAGCTGGGTGATACAAGCTCCACATTGTGTGGTCTATACAGAGCAGGCCAACAGAGGTTTATATAGCAAAGTGTAAGCAAAATGTACAATTTCAATGTCCACACAAATATCATCATAAACCCATTTGTGTCCATTCCAATCCTCAGGGTTCCATTCCTTTCCAATGAATGCCTTCATTTTTACAGTAAACACCCTGTGAAGTTGAGATTTTAGTTTCCTTTGTAACTCTGCTACTCATACAATGGGATTCTGAGCCTGGTTTAACAGAGATGTCATGTCTGCGGCTGCATAAAAAAAAGATTTTCTTTCAGAGTACACATACATTTTCACATCTTTCATGCAGTGTCTAAGTTGCAAATTTGAAGCCTTTAGCTCATCCCTTTGATTCATAACTGTATCCAAAGTATTTAGGAACAGCCAGCCAACATCATTATAACTTTTGATATCTTCAAACTCTGTTAGGGTACTGAAAACACACTCATCCAGATCCTTGCCCCTTATAAGCATGGAAGTAATGGAATCCTTGGTGATATTTTGTATATCTCCATTGCCAATCGAAATTATGGACTGTCAGTGACACCTTGATAATTGGAAAGGGAGTCATTAATACCCTTCTGTCTCATTAAGAGTAGAAAGCCGCTGGAGGATTTGGCGCAGTGCTTAGGGCATCCATCTACCACATGGGAGGTCCGCGATTCAAACCCTGGGCCTCTTTGACCCATGTGGAGCTGGCCCATGCACAGTGCTGATGCGCACAAGGAGTGCCATGCTATGCAGGGGTGTCCCTGTGTAGGGGATCCCCATGCGCAATGAGTGCACCCCATAAGGAGAGCCGCCCAGTGCAAAAGAAAGTGCAGCCTGCCTAAGAATGACACTGCCCAAAATGACACAACAAGATGACGCAGCAAAAAGAAACACAGATTCCCAAGCTGCTGGCAACAACAGAAGCGGACAAAGAAGATGCAGCAAATAGACACAGAGAACAGACAACCGGGATGGGAGGGGAAGGGGAGAGAAATAAATAAATAAATAAATCTTTTAAAAAAAAGTAGAAAGCCAATTGCAAAAATCCTAGAACAACGTCAAAAATCCCATTTTTAAGATTATGTTTCTCACGTTCCCTTCCTACTATCAAGCTGTATTTGAGGCAGGTTAGTATAGGGAAATGAGAAAAAAATGAGCCACAACATAGCTGACAGACAACATGCCTGACAGGTAACAGGCCATGAGAACCTGTCAAGACCTTGATCTTGAGATCCCAATTGGGACGCTTTGCAGGGTTAAGGTTAGGTCCCAGATAACCCCAAAAAAGGCCTCACTATTGGCCCTGAACTTTGGTACAATAACTAATAATACCTAGGGCATTAGCAAGGGGAGGGATTTTTTTGTCTTTATTTTTTTAATATTACATTAAAAAAATATGAGATCCCCATATACCCCCCACACCCCTTTACCCCTCTCCTCCCCTCATAGCAACAATCTCCTCCATCATCATGAGACATTCATTGCATTTGGTGAATACATCTCTGAGCACCGAGCCACATCATGGTCAATGGTCCACATCATAGCCCACACTCTCCCACGTTCCACCCAGTGGGCCATGGGAGGATATACAATGTCTGGTAACTGTCCCTGCAGCATCACCCAGGACAACTCCAAGTCCCAAAAATGCCTCCACATCTCATCTCTTCCTCCCATTCCAGGGGAGGGATATTTATAGCTTAAAAGGTAACCACATAAGTCAAATCTCATATCAGACCTGTATAATGTTTACATTGTGACTGAGCAGTAATAAAATAACTAGTAACTGGCTCCAATTGTATACCCTTATCTTGTTTCAAAATGCTAAATTTGGATACTCCTGTAGTAGCCATCAATGTTAATTAATAAGGCAAAATGAGTCAGTCCAGGACTGACCAAACCATTTCTAATCTGAGATAGCTCTTCTGACACAAGCAATACCCTCAACCTTAACCTTCAAGTGAAAATAGCATCTATTAAGTCTGCATGTACTAAAAAATTAGAGTATCTCTAACCCAGTTCTTTCAAACCACCTAAACAGCATGCTGAAAATGTCACTGTCTAGTCATGCACATATGAGTCAGCATGATGTCCAGATGCAATGTTCCCCATTTCCACACTATTATCTTCCCTTACACTGTCACAGTCTCATCTCCCTTTCTTCAATCTCATGAAAACCAAAGAACTGCCAACTCAGGGACACAGATTTGACACATTCCCTTCTGTCTTTGTGAGGCTACACTTTTGAAAATAAACTCTTCTCTCAAAGTCTCAATTTCACTTTTCTCTGGTGTGCATCAGTCAAGGATTCAACTTTGAGTGACAACAAATTTATATATGGTCGATAAAATAATATTTTAGCAACTAATCAAATTTGGTTTAGGGCACATGTAGATTCATTATTCCATTTAAATTTTTCCATAAATTTGTAACTTTCCAAAATAAAATATTGAATAAAATCAAGCATAAACATAAAATAATGACAGTGAAAAATATACTAGCATTCTACTGTCAATTCTGAATTCCTACATGACCTCCCTATTAGTGTGAAAGGAGCAGAAATTATTAACCACACACTGTGGCTCTTTGGGAAATATTATCTCTTAAAAATAACCAAGCATAGTATTTTTCTAGGTCATAAGAGTTTGTTTAGCTTTGATAGCATACTGTTTTATAAGTATTGGAGGCTAAGGGGTTTTGATGTAACATTTATGTATTCTATATCTTCTTTAAAAATAAAATAATATATTTAAACATGTAATGCTGGATTTCTGGATGGATTGCAGAAATCAGTGCCATTGTAAAGGAACTTAAGGATGCAGTTTTCATGCTAACCAGCACATCTCCATTCAGCTCTCCTATTTTGCATGTGCAGGAAACAGATGGATCTTGGAGAATGAGAGGAGATTATCATAAACTTTTTCCAGGTGATGAATCAAATTGCAGTTCTTCTACCAGAGGTAGTATCACTGCTTAAGGGAATCAACACATCCTCTCATACAATGTTATGCAGTTATTGATCTGGAAAATTTTTTTCTCAATTGCTGATAGTAAGGACCACAAGAAACAGTTTTCTTTCAGTTGACAAAGCCAGCAATATACCTACATTGTCCTACCTCAGAAATACATGAACTCTGCAGTCCTATGTCATAATATTATCCACACAGTACTTGATCATCTCTCCCTCCCATACGATATCACACTTTTACACTTCATTGATGAGAGCATGTGGATTGAATCTAGTGAGCAATAACTAGCAACTACCCTAGACTCATTGACAAGGCATTTATTTGTGTGTCAGAAAATGGGTGATTAATCCAACAAAATTAAGGGGACTTCCATCTTAGTGAAATTTTAGGTGTAGAGTGGTTAAGGGTCATATCAAGATGTCCATTCTAATGTGAAAGATAAGCTGTTGCATCTAGTCCCCCCTATGACTAAAAAAGTGGTATAATATTTAGTTGATCTCTCTGGATTTTGGAGACAACATATTATCTTTCTGGTTGTGCTACTCTAGCCCATTTACTCAGTGACCAGAAAAGCTGCTACTTTTGAGTGGGTACTAGAACAAAAGGATCCTCTACAATAAGTCCAGGCTACAGTAAAAGATGCATTGCCATTTGGTCTATGTGAGCCAACAGATATGATGGTGCTCTACGTGTCAATGGAAAATAGAGATGCTTTCTGCTGCCTTTAGCAGGCCCCTATGGAGAATCACAATGCAGACCCTGAGGATTTTGGAGCAAATATCTTGCATCCTCTGCAGATAATTACTCTCCTTTAGAATAAACAGATTATAGTTTGATACTGGGTCTTAATAGAGATCGAAAGCTTAACTGTAGGCCACCAACTTACCAAGTGACTTGACTTGCTTATCATGAGGTGGGTATTGTCTGAGCTACCAAACAATAAATTTGGCAGGTACATTAGGACTCCATCACAAAATGGAAGTGATGTATATCATATAGGGTTTTGTGTGTCTTGAAAGTAAAATTAAATTACATGGGAAAATGGCCCAAATATCCATGGCCATTATTCCTGCTACATTACCTTCTCTTTCCAAGTTGAGAGCAATAACCTATTTGGAGTTTCTTAGAATTAAATGACTGAGGAAGAGAAAATTCTGGCCTGGTTTACAGATTGTTCTGTATGGAATGTGGGTACCATCTGAAAGTGGACAGCTGAAACACTGTAGGCCCTTTCAGGGACAACTCTGAAGGCCAGTGTTGAGAAGAAATCCTCTCAGGGGGCAGAATTTGAAGCAGTCCACCTAGTTGTTCATTTTGCTTAGAAGGAAATATGGCCAGAAATGCCTTTGTACACTGATTCATGGGCAGTTGCTAATGGATTAGCTGTATGATGAGGGACTTGGAAGGAACTTGTTTAGAAAACTGGTGACAAAGCATTATGGGGAAGATGTACATGGATAGACCTTTTGGAGTGGTCAAAAACAATGATGTTTATGTTCACATGAATCTTCACCAAGGGTGACTTCAGCAGAGGAAGATTTTAATAATGTGGTGGATAAAATGATGTGCTCTGTGGATAGCATTCAGCCTATTTACCCAGCCACTCCTCTCATTGCCCAATGGCTAATTAGCAAAGTAAAAATGGTAGTAGGTAGGGAGGTTTTGCATGGTCTCAGCAAAATGAACATCACTTCACCAAGGCTGACCTGGCCACGGTCACTGATGAATGCCAAATCTGCCAGCAGAAAAGACTCACGCTTGGCACACAATAGAGTATCATATTCCCAGGTGATCACCCTGCTGCTCTCTAGCATGTTGATTGGATTGGACCACTTCCATCATGGAAAGGGCAGTGAGTTGTTCTAAGTGAAATAGACACATATACATGGGTTTGCCTTCCCTACATGCAATGCTTCTGTCAATATTACCACTTACAGACTTACCAGATGTCTTATTCACCATCATGGTATTTTTACCATGATGCTTTTAATTAAGGAACCCACTTCACAACAAATAATGTGTAAGAATGAGCACATGCTCATGAAATTTATTGGTGTTACCATGTCCCCCATCATTCTGAAGCAGCTGAATTGATAGAATGGTGGAATAGACATTTATTAGGTAATACTTGTTTTAGGATTCAATCTGGGACCTCAGATGTGGGAGGATGACACTAAACCACTGAGCTAAATTGGCTACTTGGAATAGAATTTTGAAGACTGAAATATGGCACCAACTAGGTGGCCATATCTTGGTGGCTGGGCAATATCTATGCTCTCCAGGAGGCTGTATAACCTCTAAAACAGTGTTGACTTTATGGTGCTGTTTCTCTTATAGCCAGATTCTCCAATACAGGAATCAAGGGGTAGAAATGGGAGTGACACTACTCACTATTGACTCTACTGATTCACTAGGGAATGTTTTGCTTCCTGTCCCTGCTATAGTGACATCATGCATTATTGACCCTTGTGATCCACCATGAGATTTTTGCTTCCTGTCACTTAATCTCTGCTGGCGTACAGGTCTTATTCGAAAAAGAAGAGTTCTTCTCCAGGAAATACAACAAAGATTCCACTGAACTGGTTTCTTTGGGCTCCTCATGCATCAAAAGGCAAAGAAGGCTGAGATATTCAATACTTCTTTCCACCTCCCCTCAGGGCCCACAGTGAAAAATCAATCTTCATTACTTGAAGGACCATGTTCAGAGATACTTGCAACAATGTTGAGGGCTTGACATACTCGACTGCTCTAACCCATTGGGAGCCACCAATTCTCTCAAGAGATAAAATTCCCTCTGAGAACATCAGTCCTCCCCAGGATGTGGAGAAAGTGGCCACAGTAGCTGCTGAGGGTATGGAGAGGGAAGAAGAGATATGATGTGGGGGCATTTTCAGGACTTGGAGTTGTCCTGGGTGGGACTGCAGGGACAGATGCTGACATTGCATGTCCTGCCATGGCCCACTGGGTGGACTGGGGGAGAGTGTAAACTACAATGTAAACCACTATCCATGTGGTGCAACAGTGATCCAAAATGTATTCACCAAATGCAATGAATGTCCCATGATGATGAAAGAGGTTGTTGATGTGGGAGGAGTGGGTTGAGGGGGAAGGGGGTTATGTGGAGCCCTCGTTTTTTTTTAATGCAACATTTTTTAAAAAGAGAAAAAATTTTAAAAAAGAGTTTTAAAAGAAGGCAAAGAAGAGACTTACTGCTCTGCCTGGGGTAATTGATCCTGACTATCAAGAGGAAATAGGTGTGCAACTACATAACTGATATATAGAATCTTTTGCCTGAAATACAAAAGACTCCTATGGCAACCCAGTACTTACCATAGCCAGTGATTAAAGCCAATGGAGGGAAGAGGACTTGGCCCAATGGATAGGGCATCCATCTACCACATGGGAGGTCAGTGGTTCAAATCCCGGGCCTCCTTGACCCACTGGCCCATGCACAGTGCTAATGTGCACAAGGAGTTCCATGCCATGCAGGGGTGTCCCCCATATAGGGGAGCCCCACAGGCAAGGAGTGCACCCCATAAGGAGAGCCACCCAGCATGAAAGAAAGTGCAGCCTGCCCAGGAATTGTGCCGCACACACAAAGAGCAGACTCAGCAAGATGATGCAACAAAAAGAAACACAGGTTCCCATGCTGCCGACAACAACAGAAGTGGACAAAAAGAACACAAGCAACGGGACACAGAGAACAGACAACTGGGGCAGGAGGGGTAAGGGGAGAGTAATAAATAAAAATAAAATAAAATAAATCTTAAAAAAAAATAAAGTCAATGGAAAACTGCAGTAGCCCAATCCAGGCATGATTAACAATAGCCTAAAATCTTCAGGCCTCAGGGCCAGCTGAGGTGCTTGCTAAGTGTAAAGCAGCAAGTAATGGGTAGTGGAAGATGGTATTGATAAATATGAACTACAACTACATGATCAGTTCCAAAAAAAGAGGACTGTAATGGCCATAGTTTTTCCTTGTTTTGTTATTAGTATGTTTATATATGTACATAACATGAAAATATTTGGTTTCTTAATTTTCTTTTCCCCTTATATAAGTTGCATTAGTTCCATGTTATAGTATTTAAGGATGTAAATTTTAAGAGTGAATATTACCTGGGATTTTCACCTTATTCTGGAGCTATGGGGTGCATATCTCATTATATGCTGGCAGTTTGTTAATTTTAGGCCAAAAAAATATGGCTATCATTGTTTATATTTAGACATAAATTATGGTTTAAGATGATGTGTATGGCTGCCAAGTTGATAAGGGGTAGAAAGTGATGGTTAAGCTAATTTGTCAACTTGCTCTCATAAGGGTGCTCAGTTGTTTGTTCAAGCAAGCACTGTTAATTTTAATGGCCGGACTTTTATTATTTCTCAGTTACACAATTTCTTTGAGTTCAATTTATATCTTTAAGCTTTACACTTTCCTTTGATTTCAAGAGTTTACACTTATTTGAAAGTTTTTATATAATTGCTTTTTTAAATTCATTGTTACATAATTCGAACACTTATATCAACTCAGTATTAACATTTTAAAAAGTGCCTTTTCATTGCAAGTTCTACTTTACAGGCTCTTTATGTTTTTAGTAGTTTTAGAGTGTATCTTACATATTTCAGATATTTTATAGTCTGACTCTGGGTCTTGTTAAAATCCTGTGGAGAACGATGATACTTTTCTTGTCACGAAAATGCTCACAGTTGTGTTTATGGTGCAAGGTCTGACTAGCCTTTCTGTATTGGGATCCTGATGGATGTTTCATTTTCTAAACCTTCATGGTGCTATCTGTATCTGACCCATACACAAAACTCATTATCAGGCATGATACAGCATGGTGGTCAATCTTTATTTCAATCTGCAAGTTTCCATTTTTTGCTTAAGATAAGATCCATGCATGTTCTGCTTGAAATGTGCCAGAGGGTTTCATAAACATTCTTATATGTTTACTTTATTGAGTTTCTCATTCACCATAAGCTGTTTGGTACATTCTTGTTTAAATGCTGATATTATTCCACAATTAACCTGTGAATATTAACAATTCAAAAACCTCAAATATAACTGCCACATAAAATATGCAGCTGTTTTGAGTGTGATAAATCTGAATGCACATTATCCATATTAACTGGACCTTGGACCTTGGAATACTATTTAAATAATAAGGTTTCAACAAAATGCTTGTGGATGGTGCTTCAACAATTATCTCATTGCTTCTGCTATTGTAATTCTCTTTTGTATGTATGAAAATCATATGGCAAGTAGATTAGAAATCATCTGACAATGGTAATCAGATTCTTAAAGAGTTGTACTTTTACAGAATGAATGACCTTTGCACAGGGTGGTTGACTACTAGCCTTATATCCCCACTGAGTCCTGCATACCTGGGGACATAAAGGTGTCTGGTCTATTGAGAAGATGAGCAGAATATTTCTGACTTCAATTGAGATAATTGATCAGGGCTATAATGAGGTGAGGTATAGGAACAAAATTGAAAATTTCCAGGCTTACTTCATAATATTGGCATTTTTGTTAGTATGCTTAAGGATGATAAAAAATAATCATGTACAGAAAGGAAAATCTGGGACACTTAAATCTCTACCATAACAGATAGGATTACAATAACAAGTAAACAACCCTATACTTCTGGGATGATGCCAAAACAACCACAGGATTGCTTGGTAAACCTCAGAATCAATAATAGAATTGTGGACACCAATCCATTACTTTTCCTTTCTTTGTTGTGTCAGATACAAATATAAATATTATCTGTAGACATTTATACAGCTTCTTCCTTTGACCTATTATTTTGCATGGATTGTGTTGCTGATTACTATAATTTTCAGACATTTTATAATCCTACAAGTCACAAATTCATAAAAAATTACATAAAACACAATGATGTGTTCATAATAAAATTATGTGGATCAAATCTATCTATGTTGTTTTGTATTGCTCTTCACTTGAACCAGTGTTTATTTTTTTTTAATTTTTTAATTGATTTTGTAAAAATATTACATTAAAAAAACAATATGAGGCCCCATTCAACCCCACCACCCCCACCCCACCACTCCCCCCCCCCCCAGCAACACTCACTCCCATCATCATGATACATCCATTGCACCCGGCAAGTACATCTCTGAGCATCTCTGCACCTCATGGTCAATGGTCCACATCATGGCCCATACTCTCCCCCATTCCATCCAGTGGGCCCTGGAAGGATTTGCAAGGTCCAGTGATTGCCCCTGCAGCACCATCCAGGGCAACTCTAAGTCCCAAAGGCGCCTCCACATCTCATCTCTTCCTGCCATTCCCCATAACCATATCAGCCACCATGTCCACTTTTCCCACTCCACTCCAATGCCACCTTTTCTCTGTGGACCTTGGATTGGTTATGTCCATGGCATCTCTTTGTCAAGAGGAGGCTCAGATTCCACATGGATACTGGATGCAATTCTCCTGCTTTCAGTTGTAGGCACTCTAGGCTCTATGGTGTGGTGGTTGTCCTTCTTCAACTCCATCTTAGCCGAGTGAGGTGAGTCCAATAAATCAGATTGTAGGAGCTGAAGTCTGTTAAGGCTCAGGGCCTGGCTATCATATTGTCAGTCCAGAGATTCAAATCCCCTAAATATATCTTAAACCCCAACAACAACTACAATTCCAGTAAAGAAGCATGAAAGTCTAATGAAAAGAGATTCCATCTGAATCCAGTTTTGTCACGCAGAAACACCAGCTCCAAAGAAGGGCCATCTGACATGGCAGTGAACCCCATCTGCCATGACCATAGAGCCCGTGGGTCTCTTTAGCCCTCAAAGGAACCCATACCTGGGGTTGTATCTACTTCATCTGTCTCTTAGATTCTGCTCAGTTGTGCATAAGGGCAATCCTTCTGACAGCCTCCAGACTCTTTTTTAGAGACTCGTAGCCATATAAACTCATTTCTCCTTTCCATTTCCCCCTTTCATTAGGTCAAGCAGCATTTTAAAGTCATGTTATTATATGTAGACAGGGATATTCTGCTAGATCCACATTGAACCTTCAATTCAAGGTCATTTTCCAGTTGCATCATCAGTTGGTACTTGATAGTGATCCCTCGGTGCCAGGGAGGCTCATCACTAGATGTCATGTCCCATGCTGGGGGGAAGGCATTGCATTTACATGTTGAGTTTGGCTTCGAGACTGGCCACATTTGAGTAACATGAAGGCTGTCAGGAGGAAATTCCCAGGCACAGTGCTGCTCTAGGCCTTGTTCTTATTTCAGGCATATAGGCTCACAAGCATAGTCATTAGTATCATGCTCTCATTGTTGGACCCTCATTCCTTCCTGGTTCTTACCGTTGCAACTGGGGGACTGCCACTGCTCCCCTTTGGCCACGACAGAACACCCCCGGCCAGGAACCCAGTACCCCCCCCAGCTGTAGTTTTTAATTTTTGCCACTATGAGTATATCCAAACATTACCATGCACCCTGGACATATGCCCTGTATAGCTCCCTGTCAGCCATATATCACCTGTCAATAGTATCCTATACCAGTATTCCTCCACTGCCATTGTTGAAACACTCTGTGATCCAAAACTTCCTGAAAATTGAAGCCCAATATAATGTCAGGTTCCCTTACTAGTAAGATGGCATATACAGATGGGTTTAAAGGTTAGATATAGAATACGTGTTGACTTGGAAAAAATTCTACATCCTATCTTTTTCTTTTTTCTTTTTCCCTAATTATTGAACTTCTCTTCACAAGAGCCATAGACCACAGTAATTCATATATACAATATGCAGTACTCCCACACATCCACCATAAAACCTTTTCCCTTCCACAGCGATATTCTTATACCTTATTCATATCATATTTACTTAACAGTGATGTAGAGACTCTGTGACAATAGCTTTCAAACAAGATGACATCTGTGCTTACACTGTGGTCCATACTTTAGGATATACAGTTTTCTAAGTTTTTAGTTATCCTATGTTTTACATTATGGTTTACATTATTAGTCTGTCATCCCCTATATGTTTATGGTATAATAGTCCATGTTTTATATCCATCCTTGCGTACTCTCGTGAAAGTCCTCTCTTATTCCACATTTACTTTGGTTCCACACATTTAACATCCATTTTCCCATCCCCTTGGTGCCCACAGTGACAGCAAACCTCCGTTTCCTGAGGAGCCAAGTCCAGAGATACTTGCAACAGTGTTCAGGGCCTAACTTGCTCAACTGCCCCAATGCCCTGGGAGCCACCCTTTCTCTCGAGAGATACAGTTCCCTCTATTTGATGGCATTAGTCCTCCCCAGGATGTGGGTCCACCCCCACTCTCACTACTTGGGTCTCTATCTAATGGTACCACCCACTCTGGCAAAATGAGCATTCAGACATTCCCCAGGAGCCCGTCCTGCATCAGACCATCCCCTCCGAGCATCCTAAACAGGTAACCCTCTTAATTATATTTTGATACTATTATCTCAGCATTTTACTCTCAACCAACACCTGACACTCTCCTATGTTCGTATGCTACCCCTCCCTCCCCCCACTTTTGGGGCAAGATTACCCATCCACCCATCCCCAGCCCCCCTCAAACCCACAAAGCCCCCACCAAAGGCAACCCCTTGCTCCCATTTTATCTCTCCTTTGTGCTCATACTTACCGCCAGCTCATCATAAATTCCACCCCTGCAGGCGTCGGCACATGTCCTTTCTCCACCCCCTGATTTCCTGTAAGCCCATCGTTCAGTCTCTAGCTCTCTGAGGCAGCTTGCTTAATTCATATCATTGAGGTCATGTAGTGTTTGTCCTTCAATGCCTGGGTTGCTTCACTCAACATAAGGTTCTCAAGATTCATCCATGTTATCACGTGTGTTTGTAGTGTATTTGTTCTTACAGCTGAGTAGTATTCCATTTTGTGTATATACTACATTTTGTTGATCCACTCATCTGTTGATGGGCATTTGGGTTGATTCCAACTTTTGGCGATAGTGAACAATGCTGCTATGAACATTGGTGTACATATATCGGTTTGTGTCCTTGTTTTCAGTTCTGCTGGGTATATACCCAGCAGTGGTATTGCTGGGTCATATGGCAAATCTATAGTTAGTTTTTTGAGAAACCGCCAAACTGTCCTCCAGAATGGTTGGATCCTTCTGCATTCCCACAAGAAGTGGATGAGTGTTCCCATTTCTTCACATCCTCTCCAGCATTTGTATTCTTCTGTTTTTTTCATAGCTGCCAATCTCATGGGAGTAAGATGGTATCTCATTGCAGTTTTGATTTGCATTTCCCTGATAGCTAGAGATTTGGAGCATTTTTTCATGTGCTTTTTAGCCATTTGTATTTCTTCTTTGGAGAAGTGTCTGTTTAAATCTTTTTCCCATTTTTTAAATGGGTTGTTCAACTTTTTATTTTCAAGATATAGGATTTCTTTATATATGCAAGTTATAAGTCTGTTATCAGATATATGGTTGCCAAATATTTTCTCCCACTGTGTGGGCTCCCCTTTTACTTTCTTGACAAACTCCTTTGAGGTGCAGAAGGCTTTAATTTTCAGGAAGTCCCATTTATCTATCAGTTCTTTTGCTGCTTGTGCTTTTGCTGTGATATTCATGAAGCCATTTCCTATTACAAGGTCCTGTAGATGTTTCCCTACACTACTTTCCAAGGTTTTTATGGTCTTGGCTCTTATATTTAGGTCTTTGATCCACCTTGAGTTGATCTTTGTATAAGATGTGAGATGGTAATCCTCTTTCATTCTTCTACATATGGATGTCTAGTTCTCCAGACACCATTTGTTGAATAGGCCACTCTCTCCCAGTTGAGAGGGTTTGGTGGCTTTATCGAATATTATATGGCTATATATGTGAGGTTCTATATCAGAGCTTTCAATTCGATTCCATTGGTCAGTGTGTCTCTCCTTATGCCAATACCATGCTGTTTTCACTACTGTAGCTTTGTAGTATGTTTTGAAGTCAGGTAGTGTGATTCCTCCAATTTCGTTTTTCTTTTTCAACATGTCTTTGGCTATTTGGGGCCTCTTTCCTTTCCAAATAAATTTCATAGTTAGTTTTTCTAGTTCCTTAAAGAAGGCTGTGTTGATTTTTATTGGGATTGCATTGAATGTCTAGATCAGTTTTGGTAGGATAGACATCTTAATAATATTCAGTCTTCCTATCCATGAACAAGGAATATTCTTCCATTTATTTAGGTCTTCTTTGATTTCCTAGAACAGTCTTGTATAGTTCTTGGTGTATAAGTTTTTTACCTCTTTAGCTAAATTTATTCCTACGTATTTGATTTTTTGATTTACTATTGTGAATGGTATTTGTTTATTGATTTCCTCCTGATCTTGCTGATTATTGGTGTACAGAAATGCTACGGATTTTTGCGCATTGATCTTATAACCTGTGACTTTACTAAACTCATTTATGAGTTCTAGAAGCTTTGTTGTAGATCTCTCAGGATTTCCTATGTATAGGATCATGTCATCTGCAAATAATGAAATTTTGACTTCTTCCTTTCCAATTTGAATGCCTTTTATAGCTGGTTCTTGCCTCAGTGCTCGAGCAAGTACAGCTAAGACAATGTTAAATAGGAACGGAGACAATGGGCATCCTTGTCTTGTTCCTGAGTTTAGAGGGAAGGATTTTAGGATTTCTCCATTGTAAACAATGTTGGCTGTAGGTTTTTCATATATACTCTTTATCATGTTCAAAAAATTTCCTTGTATTCCAATCTTTTGGAATGTTTTTATCAAGAAAGGGTGTTGTATTTTGTCAAATACTTTTTCTGCATCTATAGATATAATCATGTGATTTTTTTCCTTCAGTCTGTTTATATGGTGTATTACATTGATTGATTTTCTTATGTTGAACCATCCTTGCATACCTGGAATAAATCCCAATTGGCCGTGGTGTATAATTCATTTAATGTGTTGTTGAATACGATTAGCAAGTATTTTGTTAAGTATTTTTGCATCTAGGTTCATTAGAGAAATTGGTCTGTAATTTTCCTTTCTTGTGGTGTCTTTATTTGGCTTTGGTACTAGGGTAATGTTGGCATCATAGAAGCAGTTCGGCAATGTTCCTTCTGTTTTGATTTTTTGGAATAGTTTCAGCAGGATTGGTGTTAGTTCTTTCCAGAATATTTTGTAGAATTCACCTGTGAAGCCATCTGGCCCTGGGCTCTTCTTAGTTGGGAGATTTTTAATGACTGATTCTATCGCTCTGCTTGTGATTGGTTTGTTAAGATCATCAATTTCTTCTTTCGTCAATATGGGTTTCTTATGTGTTTCTAGGAATTTGTCCATTTCCTCTAAATTATCATTTTTATTGGAATATAGTTTTTCAAAGTATCCTCTTATGATAGTCTTTATTTCTGTGGTGTCAGTGGTGATATCATCTTTCTCATTTCTTATTTTGTGTATTTGCATCTTATCTATTTTTTTCTTTGTTAGTCTCGCTAAAGGTTTGTCAATTTTGTTGATCTTCTCAAAAAACCAGCTCTTTGTCTTGTTTATCTTTTCAAGTGCTTTCTTATTTTCTATTTCATTTAGTTCTGCTCTTATCTTTGTTATTTCCTTCCTTCTTCCTGTTGGGTTACTTTGTTGTTGTTTTTTCTAATTCCTTCAAATGTGCAATTAATTCTTCAATTTTTGCTCTTTCTTCTTTTTTGATATATGAGTTTATGGCTATAAATTTCCCTCTCAGTACTGTTTTTGCTGCATCCCATAAATTTTGGTATGTTGTGTTATCATTATCATTTGTTTCAAGGTAGTCATTGATTTCTTTTGAGATTTCCTCTTTGACCCACTGTTTTTCTAAGAGTGTGCTGTTTAATTTCAAAATTGTGGTGTGAAATCTGGGCCTCTGTCCCTTGCAAATTTCCAGCTTGACTGCACTGTGGTCAGATATATTGTTTTTATGATTTCCATCTTTCTGAATTCATTGAGCCTTTCTTTGTGGCCTAGGATATGGTCTATCTTGGAGAATGATCCATGTGCGCTTGAGAAAAATGTATACCCTTCTGTGTTTGGGTGTAATGATCTATATATGTCTATTAGATCCAGCTCCTCTAATATACTGTTCAAATGTTTTGTTTCTTTAGTGATTCTCTTTTGAGATGTTCTGTCCAGAGTTGATAGTGGTGTATTAAAATCCCCCACTATAATTGTAGATGCATCTATTGTTTCACTTAGTTTTTCTAGTGATTGCCTCACGTATTTGGAGGCACCCTTGTTAGGAGCATAAATATTTATGATTGTTCGATCTTCTTGGCAGATTTTCCCTTTCACTAAAATGTAGTATCCTTCTTTGTCTCTCACAATTGTTTCACATTTAAAGTCTATTTTGTCTGATATTAATATAGCTACTCATGCCTTTTTTTGGTTATTGTTTGCTTGTATGATTGTTTTCCAGCCATTCACTTTCAATCTCCATGCATCTCTGGGTTTAAGATGTGTCTCTTGTAGACAGCATACAGATGGGTCATATTTCCTTATCCAATGTCCCAGTCTGAATCTTTTGATAGGTGAGTTTAATCCGTTGATATTCAGTGTTATTACTTTCAAGGAATTGTTTGTGTTAGCCATATTTTTATTGTATTTGTGTTTTTCATATTTTGTATTCTTTTTTCCTTCTATTTTTGTCTTTTTCTGTTGCTCTTATACTCTCCTCCATCTCTGCCTGTCCTGTTTTTTCCTTTCTTCCTGCAGAACTCCCTTTAGAATTTCTTGAAGGGGAGGTTTCTTGTTGGTATACTCTTTCAGTTTCTGTTTATCTGTGAATACTTTGATCTGTCCATCATGTGTGAATGCTAGTTTAGCTGGATAGAGTATTCTTGTTTGGAAATTTTTTTCCTTTAGTACCTCGACTCTATGATACCACTGCCTTCTTGCCTGCATGGTTTCAGATGAGAAATCAGCACTTAATCTTATGGAGATTCCCTTGTATGTGATGGTTTTCTTTTCTCTTGCTGCTTTTAGGATTTTCTCTTTGTCTTGAGCATTGGATAATTTGACAAGTGTATGTCTTGGGGTGGGCCTGTTGGGGTTTATGACTAGTGGAGTGTGCTGTGCTTCTTGGATATGTACATCTGTCTCTTTCAGTAGATTTGGGAAGTTTTCAGCCATTATTTCCTGCAACACTCCTTCTGACCCCTTTCCCTTCTCTTCTCCTTCTGGAATACCTATAATACGTATGCTTGAGCGTTTTGCATTGTCATTCAGGTCCCTGAGTCCTAGCTCGATTTTTTCTATCTTTTTATTGACCCCTTCCACTATCTGTTTGATTTCTGATGTACTGTCTTCCACGTCACTAAT
The DNA here is from genome assembly GCF_030445035.2 of Dasypus novemcinctus. Taxonomy (NCBI): domain Eukaryota; kingdom Metazoa; phylum Chordata; class Mammalia; order Cingulata; family Dasypodidae; genus Dasypus; species Dasypus novemcinctus. The sequence goes on along the minus strand of NC_080700.1, from coordinate 9,405,465 downwards.
TCTCTGCTCTGCCTCTTCTAGTCTGCTGATATTGGCTGCAAGTGTATTTTTGATTTCTTGAACTGTGGTGTTCATTCCCATCATATCTGTTATCTTTTTGCATATGTCTGCAATTTCCATTCCAAGTGTTGTCTCCATGTTGTTAACCTCTTTCATTACTTCATCAAATTTGTCGGTCATAAATGTTTTGAAATCTTTCGTTGCTTGTGCGAAGTTCTGTTCCCCTTCCTGATTTTTAATTTGTTGATTGGATTCAGCCATGTTTTCCAGATTACTGGTTTGATTTGTAGTTTTTTGTTGCTGTCTTGTCATCATTTCATCTTGACAGGTTTATTCAGTTCCTTAGCTTCTTTTTCTACTCTTGGAGATTAGTTAGCTGTTGTTTTTGCGTAAGTGTTATATCTTCTCTTTCTCACTTTGTTCTTCTTATTCTAATTTCTTGTTGCTGGTTAGGTTCACTTTAGAGGAAAGTGTTAGTGCTGGGGAAAGGCAATTGTGTAAGCAAGGAAAACGTGTAAAGTAGTATTGGTGATATATGTTAACAAAGCAAGAATATGCGATCTGGGAGGATGGAGGTTAGATTCGTGTAAATTGTGTAGAGTTATAGCAGTAGGTAGAGTACCTATTATGAGGTAGATGACTGAATATGGGAGGAATACGGTATGTGCTAAAAAGCTATTGTTTTCGTGAGAGAGGGAAAGAGAAAAGAAAGGTAATAGTTTCAAGAGTGGATAACAGACAGAACACAAAACAGAGGTATTAGAAATTAAGAGTTAGACACTTTGTGGATCAAAGAAAGGGAGGTGGGAGGTGGAATATAGGAGAGGCAGTAGATGATCGCAGTTATCAAGATGTAGGGGAAAGGGGATAGTGTTGGTAGCCTAAATCAGTTCACACAGAAACGAGGCAGTGGAGGATGAGAAAACCCAGCAAATGCGAGGTGTTCCCTGCTGCATTTATTGTATAATTGAGTTAAAATGAAATAAGTAGAAAAAAAATTTTAAAAAACCCTAAATAATTTAAAAAAAGACTTTAGGGGATACACTGGGAGAAAAGACTAGGGGATAATGTAATAGTAGCAATCAGGACATTTAAAAAAAAGTAAAAAAATAAGGTAAAATGAAAATAAAAAAATAAAATGAAACGATAAAGAAAAGACGCAAACGTTGAAGGCTAGGGCATTCAAGGATCTCAGATGGACCTCAGGGCATGATGGATTCAGAGGTGGATAGTCTGAGTTATTGAAGACTCAAGAGGTGTGAATCTCGGGTATGGGCCACCAGAGTTTAGGGGATTCAGACCTGGCAACCTCAAATCTGGTCAACAGGAAGCCTAGGAGCCCCGCAGTGTAACACAGCCCTCAGGGAGCCCTGCAGCTGGGTGTCAGCTTTATGGGGGAAGTCAGATCCACAAACTCTATATTATGTCTGAACCCTGCAATTCGCTTACTCAGTAGGGTTTGTTTTAGTGGGTAAATCGACAATTCAGCTTTTGGACAGCTCCCACCCTGTGATCCCAAAAAACGGCCAGCTGAGGGCACCCCTACACCGCAGGCAATTTATTGAAGCAGATCTGAAGCCCGCCGTGGGCTGGGCTCTGGTTGGAAATGCCGAAAACGGATTCCAAAACCAGAATTCCCAAGCTTCGTGAAATATTCCCCAATCGGCTTCCTGACATGTCCCTCTCCCTCACTGCTCCCTGAAACTACCTCCCAGTTACGTCCCTTTATTACTAAGAATCTAATTCCATTGCAGATCGGCAGCCCAGCCTGGGGGGCAGGGCTCCAGGCAGAAGCACTATTATTTGTGTCCGCAATCAAAAATTCCCCCGCTTCACAAAAAACCATCTGTTTCCCCAAATCGACCGCAAAGGCGTCCGTTCCCTCAACCTCCCAACAGCCCACCCAGGATTCACGAACTCCCCAGCACTGCAGAGCCGCCAAAAGCACAGCCCGAACGCCGATACCATGGCTCCACCGCCCCCCCAAGGAGTGAGCAACCCGTCTGCCAGTCTCACCTCCGGGCAATAGAAGCCAAATTATATCTTATAGACCAATCCTCTCTGTTACCTTTCCACCAAATTGATGTCCAGACACTTCCTGCCCCACAAAAATCCTGAAAAAGCCCGGCCTCAGAGAACCACCAGTGGCAACCAGCCTCCTCTTCCCAGGAGAGACCACAAGACAAGTTCACTGAGCCACCATCTTGCCCCTTCTCCCCCCTGAACCAGTGTTTAGGTCCTTGCCTGTGTTGCATGAAGGAATTTGAGAAACACACCATAGGGTAGGCAAGGGAGTAAAGAGTTCTTTAAGAAATGGGAAAAAAAAGATAGTTATATGGGTGTGTACTGTGCTACAGAGTGAGATGTGTGCCACCTCTCTGGGGATTTCTGGTTTGATTGTCTATCTTAGGGAGTTAAGGTTTATTCTGATTGGTGTATTTATGACAAAGTGGGGAGGATTCATTGAGTGGTTTGGTTTTTAGGAGTTTCTGTCCAGTGGCAATTAGATTTTGGCTAGTGTACTTGAGGACAATAGCTAGTGTGAGGTGTTTACAAATGTATGTGGGCAGTGATAGTAGAGCCCATTCTGTTTTTCTTTCTTTCTGCCATATGAGAATGTTGCAGGTTACATTCTAAGTATGCAACTGCTGGGTTAGAGATTCCACTTGCCTTTTAATAACTTGATTGTATGAACTTGGCTGTGCCTCAGGACTTGGTTCCAGGTAATGTTTGTGTAACTCATTGTGTTTTCTGCCTCTCCTCCTTAGGTCCTGACAAAGCCTAGCATTGTCATTAATTTTAGCCATTCTTGTGAGGATATAGTTGTTTGGCATTGTGGTTTTCATCTGCAATCCAAGATAGATTTTTTTCAGGGAGTGGCCTTTTTTAAATTTTTATTTTCTTGTCTTATTTTTTTTAAGATACATAGATCACAAAAAAATGTTTCAGTAAAAAGTTTAAGAGGTTCCCATATACCCCACACACCCACATTTCTCTCCTCCCACATCAACAACCTCTTTCATCTTTGTGTCACATTAGCTACATTTGGTGAATACATTTTGGAGCACAGCTGCACCACATGGATTGTAGTTTACATTGTAGTCTGCAATCTCCCCCATTAGATTCAGTGGGTTATAGCAGGATATATAATGTCCAGTATCTGTCCCTGCAATATCATTTAGGACAACTCCAAATCCCAAAAATGCTGCCACATCACATCTATTCTCAGCAACTACTGTGGCCACTTTCTCCACATCAATGATACAATTTCTTTCATTGTTAGTCACAATAGTTTTATAGTAGAACTTGTTCACCTGATAAGCACATGATAGATATTTAAGGTCTATAATCTCAATTCTTTTGGTGCCATTGTCTCAGCTATCCACACTGCTATTTTCCAAACGGTTGGCTTGCTTTTGATACCTGGGCTGCTACCACACATGCCTCAAAGTGGTTTTCATTGATAAATAAGAATATTTTGTCTAATGATTTTTTCTGTTTTTTAAATTATCATTTAAAAGATACATAGATCACACAAAATGTTACATTAAAAATATGAGGTTCCCATATACCCCTACTCCCCACTCCACCCCTCAGTCCTCCCTCATCAACAATCTTTCATCAGCACAGCACATTCATTGCATTTGATGAATATATTTTGGAACACTGCTACACAGCATGGATTATAGTTGACATTGTAGTTTATGTTCTAATGGTTTTAATGCTAAAAGTAATCTGTTTCTAGGTATTAGCAAGGCTAATCATTCTCCACTCAACCCATAGCAATCCGGTGGGGAATTTCCACCATCCTTGGAGCTCTTTGAGTTATTTTGCTGCCTGTGATCACATTGTAAATTCCTCTTCATTCTAACTACTGAGACACCTGGGCCCTCTTTATAAGGTCTCCAGTAATCCAGATTAAGATCCACCTTCATTCATTTGGTTCACAACTCAAATAAAATATTATATTCAAGAGATCTTATTAGCAATGCCTTTATACCCACAAATAAGCAGTTTAAGATTAAGAGCATGTGTTTGCTCTCATTTATAATTCAACCTTTTTCTTGCCTTCATACTTCTATCCCTAGTAAAATTTAGGCTTAGAGTTTTCACTGAAGCATGGAATATGCTTGGCTCAGGATTGTTCTGAGTGGGATTCCTGAGGAGTTATTATTCCAGTTGAAGATTTCCAGAAACCCAGCTTGTATCAGATTTAGTTGAGACAATTCAGAGATGATCTTAATCTTGTCTTGAAAGTCTCCAGTAGGAATTACATTACCTTCCAGTAAGAATTACAATTACAGTTGCTCTCATTCATGACCCTCTTATTATAGGAATCAAATTTGGTCAATTTACTATTCCTATCTCAATGCTCCATGCTACTGTCTATTTTTCCTTAGATCTGCTTGCAAATAACTTAATTCTACTGACAATCTAGTCTCATTGTCTGAACCTGGAGAAAACCAACCTCAGTTGATTAACATTTCATACATTTATTGTCAATATTTTGTTAAGATTTACTTCTCTTCCCATCCCCCCCACCCCACACCTGTTGTCTGTTCTCTGTGTCTATTTGCTGCATCTTCTTTGTCCGCTTCTGCTGTTGTCAGCAGCATGGGAATCTGTGTTTCTTTTTGTTGTGTCATCTTGTGCCAGCTATCTGTGTGGGAGGCGCCATTTTTAGGCAGGCTGCAGTTTCTTTCATGCTGGGCGGCTCTCCTTATGGGGGGCAGCCCTTGCGCGTGGGGCACCCCTATGCAGGGGACACCCCTACGTGGCACGGCACTCCTTGCGCATATCAGCACAGCACTGCACACGCTTTGCTCCAATATTTTTTTTTGCTTTCCCCTAGTTCTTCTCCATTTATTCTTTTTTTGTCTTTATTTGTTTTTTTAATGTAACATTAAAATGTTACATTTAAAAAAATGAGGTCCCCATATACCCCCCCAACCCCCTCACCCCAATCCTCCCATAACAACAACCTCCTCCATCATCATGGGACATTCATTGCACTTGGTGAATACATCTCTGAGCACTGTTGCACCACATGGTCAGTGTCACATTATAGTTTACACTCTCCCCCAGTCCACTGAGTGGGCCATGGGAGGACATACAATGTCCAGTAACTGTCCCTGCAGTACAACCCAGGACAACTCCAAGTCCTGGAAATGCCCCGACATCACATCTCTTCTTCCCACTCCCTACCCTCAGCAGTTATCATGGCCACTTTCTCCGCATCAATGCTACATTTACATCCATTACTAATCACAATAGTTCCAGAATAGAATATCAGTAAGTCCACTCTAGTCCATACTCTATTCCTCCATTCTGTGGACCCTGGAATGGTTATGTCCACTCCACCTCTATATCAAGAAGGTGCTTATATTCTACTTGGATGATGGATTCAATTCTCCTGCTTGTATTTGTAGGCACTCTTGGCTCCCTGGTTGGTGGTTCACCTTCTTCATCTCCCTGTTAGCAGGCTGGGGTAAATGCAATAAACCAGAGTGTAGGAGTTGCAAGTCTGTTGAGGCTAAAGGCCTGGCTATCACTTGGACAGTCCAGAGATTCAGGTTGCCTGCATATACACTAAACCCCAGTGCCAACCACAGGTCCATTAAAAGTAACAGAGGAGGCTTGTGAACAAAGATGAGTCCAACTCCATCACAGTCAGGAACACAAACACCAAAGTAGGGCCAACTGACATGGCACTGAATTCCATCTGAAATGACCATAGAACCTGTGGGTCTCTGTAGCCCTCAGAAGAACCAATACCTGGGGTTGTATATACTTTAGCTGTCTTTGGGACTCTGCTGAGGTGTGCCTAGAGGTGACCCCTCTGATGACTTCCTGACTCTTTTTTGCAGATTCATAGCCATATAAACTCATTTGTCCTTTCCATTTCCCCCTTTTTATACTGGCTTATCTGTGAACCTATCAATTTGTGAAAGTTCTTTTTATATTTCACATATGAACTTCATATCAGTTATCTATTGGAAATAGTCTCTCACTTCCTCATCTCTCTCTCTCTCTTTCTCTCTCTTTCTGGTTTGCATTTCTCCCAGTGGTTTTTTTTTTTTAATAAACTATGTTTTTAATTTTTATTCAGTAAAATTCAGAATATGTCACTCATATTTAATGATATTTAATTAATAAATAATTCCTACTCAATGTCATCATATCTGAAATTATGAAGCTTCACATTAGCTTCACAAATTATGAAGCTACAATCCACTTGGAATGGATTTTTTGTGTAGTCTAAGGTAGGAATAACACAGTTTTTCTCCTTCTATGATAGGTATATATTTTTTGTTGTTATTTATTAATATATTCTGCTTCCATCCTGTGGTAGTCAGTTACCATTGTCAACTTGCTAGGTTATGGTATCCAGTTGTTTGGCCAAGCAAATATATTTCTAATTTTTTGTAAGTGTATTTCATGGATGAATTTGCATTTATAATCAGTTAAGTGCATCTATGGTTGATTGCATCTATAATCAACAAAGAAGCTTACCCTCAACAACATGGGAACACCCTTCATCTAATCTCTTGGCAGTAATAAAAGCCAGAATTGTAGATTGTAGAAGTCAGAAAGAAGACTGTACTTCAGCTGACCAATATCTCCTGGGGATTCAACTTCACCTGCTTCATAGTTTTCATCTAACAATTGTGTGAGACAATGCCTGTAATAAATCTCTTAATATATGTAGGTATATACCCTATCAATTCTATTTCTCTGCAGAGCTTTGCATGGGAACCCAGTGACCAGAGTGCCCCTTCCCTTAAATGAAAACAGTTTGAGGCATATAACCACCTGGCCTAGCATGTATACTTACAAGTTAAAAGATTATCCTGAGAACTCTAATATTCCCCTTCCTTTTCCTTCTTCTTTGCCAGGTGTTAATTTCATACTTCAATTGGCAGCCATTGAGATCTCTCCTGTTCCTAAGTCTCAACAGAACTCATGTCTATTTACCTGATGCATTCTTTGATCTTCCTGATGGTCCAAACTGTAACCTTCACAGTTGGGTGGAAACACCCTGATTCATACATTCCCAGTGGAATTTGTTTCACTTTTGCTATAGATTAAGTGCTTATGTATGTATGAAACTATTTATGGACATTAATTTTACCCAATTATTTATTTTGTTTAAATTAATCCCTCTCTCAATTACTGTAATTGTTTGTTATGTCCTGATAATAAGTATAAACAATCAAGCTTCACCTTTGTCTACAAGATTGTTTCACTATTTTTTCTCAGATTTCATTAGTTAGTTTGTAATTATTTATTATTAATAAAGCTCCTAGAAAAGCAGTAACAAAATAGGTTACTTTTATTCATTTTGTAAAATACAATAAGAACCATGAAAAATACATATTATTAAATCTTTGTAACCAGTCTCTTCCTGATTTAACTTTTAATTATTTTCAATTTACCATGTATTCTATAGAGTTTAAACATATTTTTGGTTCTTTCTAATTAAATTATCTGAAATTTTTATTTTTGGCTAATACATAGTAAAAAACTACCCTCATGAAATTGTAAATACTATTTGGATGCAGAATTTTTCATGTTAATCTGGGACTTCATTGAAATTAGCAGCTAATGGATATACATAGCATATATATATGTATATACACACACACCTTGTGATATCTTTGGGAGAATAAGAATATTAATGTACAAATTCTTCAAAATATATCATGGTTGTATTACACTTGACATTTTATCAGCTAATATAGAGTCAATGTTCTATTTTCGTAGGAATTTAATAAATATCATTTTGAACTTTTAAGTATAACCATAATATCTATATTTTAATAGAATTTTATTGATTGTAATTAAACAGTACAGCCTTAATAGAGGTCTCATAAATGGCAAGTTCTGCCTCAAATGCTAAATTCTTTAGAAGACACTTTTTTCTTACCCAGCTACATGTTAAACAGTAAGGTGTTTTCCTTTCTTCAGAGCAATTGTTATAACCTTGTTTCTCAAACTACAAATTAACTGATTGCCAAGTGATGTAAGCACAGGGTACAAAAGTAAGAAAATATTATTCAGATTGGGTGTTGTTTTGCTGCTGGTGTCATGTACACCACAACTGGGGAACAATAAAATACATTAACAGAAAGCAAGTGTGATGAGCAGGTGGAAAAGTTTCTGTTCTTCTAAGGGAAGAAATCTTTAAAATGGAGGTCAGAATGAAACAATAAGATAAAGGGAAAAGAAGGAAAAAAGTGATAGAAATGAAGAAAAAGTCTCCTGCAGTATTGTACTATTAATGAGGGAGAATCTCACAACTGGGAAGAAGTCAAAAAGGAATTGGTCATTTATGTGTGGACTCAGGTCAGTGTGGCAAAGAAATTAGCATAGTTCCCATGAAGAAAGAACAGCAATCCATGATTGCACTGCTGACTTGATACCAGTTCTATTGTCCATGAGTAATAAGAAACTTGGTGGGGTAAACCAATGACCAAATAGTGATTATAGGACATAACAATCCAGTGAGCATGGCACCAAAAATATCAATTTATACCACACAGGCAGTAAAGGAGATAGTGCTATTTCCAGCCAAATCCTCCTACAGAAGGCAATGCTGCTCATGTATCTGACATCCACAAAGGATAAATAGGAAAGAAAAAATACATTGTATAATGAAGGATTAAGCTTCTCTGGAAAGTAAAAATGAGTGCAAGGTTACCAAAAATATCATCACATAAAAGCTGAAGAGTAAAAAGAGTATAATCCCAAATTCTTCTAGGTTGTCCAAACACAGGAAAGTCATGTAAGTTATAGTGGAGATAGTTTCTCTTTGGCACTTTTTCACCTGTGGACAGCAGTTAAAATAGAACCTTCTAGGGTAAGGTAATTTAAAATGACTTCTTTCCAGAACAACCTGTTGCCACATAGCAAGGGTTACTAACATTGTACAGTATGACCAATGATGCTATTCACCAATAAACTATGCAAGATATAAACTGGCATTCTGAATTCTAGTAGTATGCCATCATCTTTCAGATTGCATGTCCAAAATGCCTAGAAAATATTTCAGATAAGAAAATTAGCTAGATGAATGTTTATAATTTTAGTAATTTAACCTTTAATCTTCTATACATGTCAACCTCTGGGTATCTAATTCATATTTTATATTTTCACCTTTACTGTGGTGACACATAAATGAGTTTATCTTTTATGACTCACTCATAAATTGTGCAAGAGCAAACCAAACTGTATTATAGTGTAGATAAGTCTCAAAATGCTCACCAATTTTTTTCCTAATTCTATTTTTCTCATATTATGAAAAATGCCATCCTACAGGGTATTTTAGGAAGGGCTTCACAATTTCAGGTGGAAGTTATTAAAATATGAAATATTTCAAGATTTTTCATACAGCCCCTGAATATTGCTGGGGAAACTCACTTGTCACTTTTCAGTAGTCTTTCAATATAGCACACAACTTTTTAAAATCTACTAGAAACAGTTCCTCTTCTATCAATTTTAACCTTGGTGACATAGCCCTTGCACAAACATGAGAAACCAGTGTATTTGATGGTTCAAGCTTAATCTTATATATACGCACACTACCCAGTTGCAGTCATCATCTACATATCCCTTCTATTATGATCATCCTCAGCCACTTCCATTAATTCTTTTACATACCTAAATCAGCATAGTCCATTGAACTTAACTTCCAAATTAACATAGAATCTACACTATAAATGGTCTAAAGTCATTCTTGAATAAATGATATATACAACAGTTAAAATTATATTACAGTACAGATACAAAAGAATGGGTAAAAACCAACGTTGTGGTATGTATTAGAATGTTTTTTAAAAAACCTGAATTATATTGAATTTGCAAATCATTTTGTGGAGGTATTTTAGATTTACAAATCTGATTTTTCCAATATAGGAAGCTGTTATATCTCTTTATTGTATGTGTATAGCCCACTATTTAAATGGTAGTTTTTCTCTACACAACTGTAAGAACATTATTTTAGTTTTGGTTAGGTAACTTGTTTGTTAATTAATGCCAATTTTTGAATTTGACAATGTTTATATTGTTATTTCATTGTTTCTAGTAATAATTTCAATCATTTAATAACCTTTTGTCCTTTTAGGTAGAAACTTGAAATCCTTCCTATGACTAATATAATTTTTGGTAAATTGTATTTGTCATTAATGGGGAAAATAAAATTTTATGTATGGAATTTTTCATTTCAGTTATTTATGGTCAACTCTATTTCTATTTGGTTCATTTTAAAAATTTCTCTTATTTTCTGAGATAATCAACTTATTCATTCATTGATTTATTGATATGTTTTAGTTCTTTTCCTTTATTTTCTTTTATCTTCTTGAGCATATTGAAGGATATTTTAAAAATATGTTAGTCTGGAATATCTCATGTGGTCTTTCCATTTTTTGGCTTTTGGATTTTCATCTTGTTCCTGTGTTTGGGTCAAATTTTCTTATTTCTTATCATCTTTATTTACACATTGTACATTTGAATATTTTAAAGTGATTTACTCTGGGTATAGTTCCTCACCTGACTGATACATAAAGTTTTTTCCATTTAGTGGTTAGTAATTATCATAAGTGTGCAGAGCTAACCAAAATAAACACAATGAATAGTCTTTGTCAATTTGCTCTGAGTTGGCTGGGGCTCTCTTTCAATGTTTATTCCCTCTGTCATAAAATTCTGCCTGGAGAGATTGTGAAGTACAGAGTATCCTCTTTATTTTCAGCCTGCATCCTGTCATGGGTACAAGCTTGCTCATGGTATTAGGGATCTCAGAAATCCCCTCATTTACAGGAATTTGAATGTCCCCTCTACTTGACATGAAAGAGACTATAAAATATGATATAAAGCACATAATCTACTTGAATCAGGCCACTGTAACTTAATTGTTCCTTACACTGCCTTAGCTGCCAGCAATCTACAACTGCCTGCCGAGTTAGTTCTGGGAAGACAAGCCCATGAGGAATCTCCTTATTCAGGCTGCCATCGGCTAGATTTGCAGGAATATCCAGGCATCCCAGTATACAATTGAGGGTTATTCTGTGTGCTAGTTTGTAGTTATATGTTTGACATAAAACATTTTAAAAGTATAATTCATTCCTATAGATGTAAATCCATTGTATGTAGGGCCTTTTGATGGGGTTACTTAAGTTAGAGTGTGCTCAACCTCAATCAGGATGGGTCTTAATCCTCTTTCTGGAGTCTATTATAAACAGAATGAGGGAAGCAGACTTGGCCCAGTGGATAGGGTGCCCATCTACCACATGGGAGGTCCATGGTTCAAACCCCAGGCCTCCTTGGCCCACTGGCCTATGCACAGTGCTGATGCACACACAGAGTGCCATGCCACACAGGGGTGTCCCCCACATAGGGGAGCCCCATGTGCAAGGAGTGTGCCCCATAAGGAGAGCTGTCCAGTATGAAATAAAGTTCAGCCTGCCCAGGAATGGCGCCACACACCCAGAGAGCTGGCACAGCAAGATGACACAACAACAACAAAAAAGAAATGCAGATTCCCATGCCACTGACAACAGAGGTGGACAAAAAAAAAAAAAGGACATGCACCAAATGGACACAGAGAACAAACAACTGGGGCAGGGGGGAAGTAGAGAGAAATAAACATAATAATAAAATAAAATAACAAAGAAATGAATAAATAAACAGAATTAAGAGAGAGAGAGGAGAGAAGGAGAGAGAGAGTGAGAGAGATGGGCAGAGGCAGAGGCAGATGGAGAGAGAAATCTAAGGGAGCATGAAGGAATATATTGGAAACCATTATCTAAACCATGGTCATAGGATGTTTTAGTTACAATGCACACTTACTTTGGAATCAAGGTGACAGACTACTTGTATTCATTATGAAAAATTTGAAAGAATTTTTATCTATAAATTAGCACATATGTATGTATCAATAATGTAATATGTTAGCAATGAATTCACATAAAGGGTCCAAGTATGTTCATCAGACATTTTCAATTTCTTATAAACTTGTAACTTTTCAAAATAAAATGCAGAAAAAATATGAACAAGTAAATGATACATGAAAATATGTCTCACACACTAACCCCAATCTCACATCTCTTCAACTCCCTATTCACGTGGAAAGAACAGACATTCTAAATCTTAATATAGGCACTGTGAGCTTTTGAAAAATATTATATTCACATTTAAACATAAGAATTTGATTATATAGACTTTCAGGTGTTTACAATTGTCTTGTTTTTCTCTACTAAAAATGTAGATTTGTGAATTTTTACATCTTTACACATTTTCTCCTGTTTTCTTTTTGTGTGTGTGATTTTCTTGCATTATATATATATGTTTTGGAATTTGTACTTTTAACCTCTAATGCTTTGAATATCAGTTTTACACTTTAATGTTTTGAACAATAGAGATGGGTGCTGTATTATAAAATATGATGAAATGCCATTATGCTTCCTCACAAGGCATTTTGAAACCTCTCAATTGTTGGAATTTCTTTTTATTTTATTAATTTGGAATCATAAATCATGACTTACTTAAATAAAAACACATCCCCACAATTTCTGGATTAGCAAAATAAAGTTTCTGCTAAACTAAAGAATTGTAGAGTAGAAATGGCAGTTCCAATCCTTTTATGGCTATCAGGATCCTTTAGTTTTCTCTTTAGGAAGCTGAGCACATGGCTCTAATTCCCCAGGAACAGACAAGAACACTGCAGCTCCAATCTTTATATCATCATCAAGACACCTGGAAAGACTGGATGAGGTAGGGCAGAAGAATAAGTGTGCAAGAGTTTCTCCTGAAAGCAAGTCTAAAAAATTCCACTTACTATGTATTTGAAAGTGTTGAGTTACATGACTACTCCACTCTAGTCAGGAAGGTCTGGAAGCATTGACTTTGAGACAACTCTTGGAAGGCAACTAGCACTGACAGACATCGCATATATTTTTGAGTTTCTCTTCTCATGAAGTATATGTATAAAATGTGATATTCAAAAGTAAAAATATCTTTAAAGTATATTTATTGTTACACAGACTGAAGTATTTGAAAATCATTAAGCTTATGTAAAATGTCCTCTTGCTTTGAATTTTCATTTGTTGTTTTGGTAAATTACTAATTACCTACTGAAATTTATTCAGCTTCTCTGTTATGGAGATATGCTAGCAACACCTCATCCAAAGGTTGACAGCACACATAAATTCCAGCCTAGAAGATCCAATATCTACCATACCTTGTAGTTAACTGTAGAAATATGATATTACCTCAGCAAAGCCTAAGGAGATTTTATCATATGAGATATATGATTTGGGTCTTAATCATATAAAAAGATGAATGATCTCTACATTCTTTTACACAATAGCCAGGCAAGAGCCAAATTTTCATTTTTGTTCCACCATAAACCATATGTTTAAGAGCAATAATTCTGGGTATAAAAATGAGATAGAAAGCTAGTATAAATATTAATGCACATAGCTATAGACTTTATTCTTCAAAAATTGAAATTTAGTGTTTGTGATACTTTCCAAGGGGAAGGAGAGAGAAGAATGGTAGAATATAAGGAAATTTTGAGACATTGGAATTGTTCTGCATGATGTTACCATTACAAATTTCAGACATTATAAAGTTTTTCAGAACCTATAAGTGTATGGTGCAAAAGATAAAACATGAAGTAAACTATTAAACATGGATAGTAGCAATGAATTAATATTTATTCACCAATTGAAATAACTGTACCATACTCATGTAGGATGTTATTGTTAAAGGAGGAAGTGTGGGGACAATATGGGAATGCCCTATATTTACTATGTGACTTTTCTGTAATGTATAGCTTCTTGGAAAATAAAATGGAAAGAAAAAGACACTGGGGGAACATACAGAAGAAATTATCAATATAAATAAAAGATCTTATTAGGATGAAAGTCACAATGAAAACATATTTTTTATTTTTTATTTCAATTTAATTTTATTACTCTTGGTTTGAATTTGGGGAAGTTTTGGATTTCAGAAATGTTGCAACTGTGCCAGGGGGGTGACTATTGTAGGATGTTAGTGTGGGTGGATGTGTGGGGAGGGGTGCATCTGGAGAACACCTCTATGGAATATGGTCATGTAGTCATGGGATGTTTTATCCATTGATAGAGACCCATACAATATCCAACAGAAAATTGTATTCTCATTCTTGGAAGTGCTGCTATATTCTCTAACATTGTAGCAAGAATCTAGAGTACATGGAGAGTGCCTAGCAAAGAAGCACAGACCAGTATTCTAGGCCCTTGATATTGATGGTTGTACTTATGAACCTTGTTCTTGTGAAATTTAAATTTAGCCTAGTAATATATATTGCCTGAGTTACCTCCTGAAAGTCTCTTCTTTTGCTCAAATGTGGCCTCTCTCTAAGCCAAATTCAGAATATAAATGCCTTACATTGATATGAAGGCATTGATCACCAGAGGACCTGAGGGGAAGGAGAAGGAAGAATAGTTGTAACATGGGAATTTTGGTCACTGGAATTGTTCTACTTGATACAGCAACGATGAATACAAAGCATTAAACATTTTGTGAAAATCTAGAAAATTGCATCTTCCGAAGTGTAACCATAAGGTAAACAATAGACCATGGATAGTAGCAATGTCTCAATAAATGTTCATCCATTATAACAAATGTACCAAACTAATGAAATTTGTTAATGGGGAAATGTGTGGGAGTGGGACTGGAGTATATAGGAATCTCCTGTATTTTTGATGTAACATTTATATAAACTAAAACTTCTTTAAAAATAATGGATAACAAAACACCTGTATTTCTGAAAATGAGAACTATGTTTTGTGGTCTGCCTAGCAATTAACCCAGTACATGAGAGTAAATACATACATAAATAAATAAACTTTCTTTAGGGAAACGGACTTTGGCCCAGTGGTTAAGGCATCCATCTACCACATGGGAGGTCCGCGGTTCAAGCCCCGGGCCTCCTTGACCCATGTGGAGCTGGCCCATGAGCAGTGCTGATGCGCACAAGGAGTGCCGTGCTACACAGGGGTGTCCCCCGTAGGGGAGCCCCACGCGCAAGGAGTGCACCCATAAGGAGAGCCACCCAGCGCGAAGGAGGGAGCAGCCTGCCCAGGAATGGCGCCGCCCACACTTCCCGTGCTGCTGATGACAACAGAAGCGGACAAAGAAACAAGACGCAGCAAAAAGACAGAGAAAACAGACAACCGGGGGAGGGGAGGGGAATTAAATAAATAAAAAATAAATCTTTAAAAATAAATAAATAAATAAATAAACTTTCTTTCATAGGACAGTGTTACTTGAGTCTCTAGTAAAGGAGCTAGAATTTTTCCTAATAAAGAAAATATTCCAGGTTGTCAATATTAAGGACTTTATATTTATACAAATTAAAAATTTAATGATTAGTAATGTCCTTTAATAACTTATCCATTCATTTCTTGGCACATGGAACTGTTATTTTTCTGTTTCTCTAATGAAAAATTAGATTGTGCTATAACCCCTGGTTTTCTACTTCTTCACCTAATACTATTCAATTATTAAAATTAATTTTGATGTCAATAAATTATATGGCATATATGAAATGTAAAAATTCTTAGAAATAAGCAAACTACCAAGAGTAATTCAACAAAATAGAAAAGATCTCAACAAACAAATAACTAGAAATTAGAAAGAATCAATAATCACAATCTTCCCAACAAAATAAAGCCCAGGACCAGATGGCTTCACAAGGGAGTTTCATGAAACATTATAAGAAGAAATAACACCAATCCTGCTCAAATTCTTATGAAATATTGAAAAAGAGGGAATATATATTCTTCATTCTATAAGGCCATCACCCTCATACCAAAGCCAAAAAAAAGATACCATAAGAAAGAAAACTTATACCAATAACATTTATAAATATAGATTCAGAAATCTTCAAGAAAATATTAGCAAACTGAATCCAAGAGAACATTAAAAGAATTAAGAACCATGATCATGTGGAATTTATTCCTGGTATGCAAAGTTGACTCACCATAAGAAATTCATTTAATGTTATACACCACAATAGCAAAATGGAGGAAAAAACCACATCTTCATCTCCATTGATGAAGAAAAGGCTTTTGATAAAATCAAGCACCCATTCTTTAGAAATTCATATTCCCATATACCCAACCTCCTATCCCTCTCTCACTCTCCACTATTAATTACAATTTAAATGTTTATGGTATGGTTCTTACATGCGATGTACAAATATTGAAGCATTGCGTCTAACCATTGAAAATGGTTTGCATTACGGTTTACATATTGCTCCTTACACTTTTATTTGTAAAAAAAAAAAATGGTCTGTATCCATCATTGAAATTCCATGCAGCACAATTCCAATGTTCTAAAAATACCCTATGTTTCATCTATTGTATTTTTTCCCTCCCCCTCCCCTTAGAACCTATAGTAACCAATAAATTTCACTTTTTGAAGAATAAGATTCATAGTTACACGCAACAGTATTGAAGGCTGGATATATTGCTGTTTTCTTTTATTAGGTATTCCCTATGTTCTCAAGATATTCTTGCCCTCTAATTGAGAAGAGAGCAGGATTCCCCAGAATGGGAGTTTAATGTTTTCTTGATTATTGTGAAGGCCTCCATCCACTGAGATATGATATGATGAACATGCCCATGTTTCATAGAACCATGCCACAGGTGTACTTCCTCCTACATATTTGCCCACCCCAATACCCTGCACCAGTAACATTCCCTGCCATATTTGTCAGAGGAATATACCCAAAATTGTAGTTTTATCCACAGACTTACACATCCTCAGTTCACCTATTCCTTCCTCTAGCCCTCCCCCAATTCCATGGATAGTACAACACAAACCCTTACACCACTTCCCCTCACATTCCAGCAACATCAAACCCAATCTCATCACTGCACTGCTATCAATCCCATGCACTTCCAATTCTCAATTTCATGAAGTTCTGCTCTAGTATTCGTTACTTCCATATTTTTTGTTTGCTTGGGATATGTTGTTCTTTTTCTAGTTCCTCCAGGTGTACAGTTATATCTGATTTTAGCTCTTCTTTTTTATTGTAAGCATTATGCTATAAACTTTTCTGTTATAATTTCTTTAGATAAATCTCATAGGTTTTGGTACATTTCATTTCCATTTTCATTTGTTTTAGTTAATGATTATTCACAATTGCGGTCACCCCTCGGGCTGAAGTGTGGTTTGCTGGCCTGGCGGGGGAGCAGCCGCGGCAGGCCAAGCCGCTGCCCCCATAATAGGGTGGCTGGTCGGACTCACCGCCACCCCTGAAGGAAGCTCAGCATGGGCGCAGAGTGCCCTCGGGTCTCCCCTTCTCGGCAGCCATGCTTCCGCGGCCGCCCCTCCTCCCGGATGGCGCCACACGATGCCTGTGGGGGCGGCACCCTTCTTCTTCTTTCTCCCTGCGCAGGCGCAGGGTGGAAAATTCCAGTCTGCCCTTTTCCCCTCCCCCGACAGCAGTAACAGCCAGGCGTGGGCGGAAAAATCCAGTCTGCCCTTTTCCCTCCGCCCGACAGCAGCAACAGCCAGGCATGGGCGGGAAACTCAAGTCTGCCCTCCACCCCAGCAACAGCAGCCACCAATCTCTAAACCCTGCCCCTTCCCCCAGCAACAGCGATAGCCAATCCCTAACCACCACCCCTCCACCATCCAGTACCGCCCACTGACCTTTCGCCGGCAACCAATCAGAATAGGGCATGGCTTCGACCAATCAGCCTTCCCCAGCCCCTATAAAACTGTTGCCTCTCCCTCAATAAAGTAGACTTGTGTGTTTACCTTGTCTCCATGGTAGTTCTTCTGCCATGCGCCCTCCAGTCCTGAGAGCCCCCGACAAGGGCCTGGCCTCCCTTGTCCCCAGTTTGTTGCCTGCTTCTCCGGGCAACCTCTTCGTCACTGGCTTCGCCAGGCGACCCCGTCAGCCGAACTGCGCAACCCCTGTGAGACTGACCCCTCATCCCAAGCGGGACCAATCCCTCATCCCAAGCAGGACCAACCCCTCGTCCTGAGCTGGACCGACCCCTCGTCCGCAGCCAGACCCCACCTCTACCGACCGAGCAAACCGTCGCACACAATTTCTTCTTTGAACCACTGATAAGATCACATCTATTGAGATGATCTGTCTAATGCTGATAATGGTCTATTAAAGTCCCCCACTGTAATTGTAGAGGAGTCTATATATTCACTTGGTGTGTCTATTGTTTGCTTCATTTATTTGGAGTACCCTGGCTAAGTGTATAAATATGTGTGATTTTTCTTTCCTCTTGATAGTTTACTACTTTATTAACATATTATTTCCTTCTTTGTCTTTTAAAATTGTTTTGCATTTAAAGTTTAATTTTTCTGATATTAATATAGCTACATCTACTCATTTTTGGTTATTGTTTGCATGTAAAATCATTTTCCAACTTTTCACTTGCAATCTCCTTGAATACCTGAGTCTAAGATAAGTTTATTATAGGCAGTATATATATGGATCATATTTCCTTATCCATTTTCCAATCTGTGACAATTGATTGAGGAGACTAATCCATTAACAATCAATATTGGGAAGTAGACTTTGCCCAGTGGTTAGGGCATCCATCTACCACATGGGAGGTCTGCAGTTCAAACCCTAGGCTTCCTTGACCTGTGTGGAGCTGCCCATGTGCAGTGCTGATGCGTGTAAGGAGTGCCATGCCATGCAGGGGTGTCCCCGCATAGGGGAGCCCCATGTGCAAGGAGTGCACTCCATAAGGAGAGCTACCCAGTGTGAAAGAAAATGCAGCCTGCCCAGGAATGGTGCCGTACACATGGAGAGCTGACACAACAAGATGATGCAACAAAAAGAAACAGATTCCCATGCTGCTGACAACAACAGCAGCAGACAAAGAACATGCAGTGAATAGACACAGAGAACAGACAACTGGGATGGGAGGAAGGGGAGAGAAATAAAATGAATAAATTGTTGCTGCCTCCCTTCACCCCTCCTCCTAGCCTTTGTTATCTCCCTTTTCCAGCCATTGCTATCCTTCCCGCCAGTCCCGTCCACTTAGCCAACTCATAATCTGCCCCCTTTCTTAATCACCGCCTACTCCATAGCTGCCTGCACAGTTCCGCCTATCCACTACCGCCCCGTAGTTTACCCGCCCCAATTCCTACCCCTCCCTTGACCCGACCTTATATAATCAAGTGTGTTTCCGCAATAAAGTGGACTAGCTCATTCTCACAGGCTGTCTCCGTGGTTTTAACCGCGCGTCCCCCACGCCTGGAGAACCTAGGCCTACGCGCTGGCCTAGGGGCTCACTGCTGAGCCGTGGAAGCCCGCCCGGTCCTCATGGGTTGCTAAGTTAGAGTAGCAGCCCACAGCAGGGGTTGCTAACTTAAAATAGCAGCTCACAGCACGGGCTCATCTGGGATCCTTTCCTTCCACCGCCCTCCGGCCCCTCTCTGCTGCTGCTGCTGCTGTCTACTGGCGACCATTTCAGCTCTCCAGGTAGGGACCCCATCGCCGTCTTTTCTTCTCCCACTATGGGCACCTCTCTCTCCTCACACCATACCCCTCAGGTTCGGCTTTTAGCCACCCTGCTTGATACCAATGGAGTCCGCGTTTCCCTAAAACAGCTCCAAAAATACTGGGACCTGCTACTCCCTTTTAATCCGTGGCTCGCCACCTGCCAGCTCTGGAGACCAGACACATACTCTCGACTCATAGATCGAGTCACCTCCACCATAGAGCATGAAAAGCGGTCTTTTCCGCCCAGCCTGCTGCCTGCTCTAGTAGCCATACACGCCTGTCTCCTTGGTGCACCGTCAGAAGCCATCCGAGACAAATCGGTTAAGCAACCCAATGACTATGAGCCCGATGATCCTGGCGACCCAAATTCTCTGTCTGACCAGCTCGCCGCCGCTCTCGAGCGCGAACCTCCCCGCCCGCGCTCCCCACGGCCTGCAGAAGCCGCTTCAGTAGCTCCTCAAAATAGCAGACTTTCTCCTTCTTCTTCCACCTCTGCCCAAAATGGCGCACTTCCGGCTTCTTCTTCACCTATGTCCGAGCCCACCGGCGGGAACAAAGGCACTTCCTCTCACCTTTACCCACCCCTCCCTGTCTCGTCATCTTCCGGCCCTGCCCCGGAAATAATGCAGCCGCCATCTTGGCCGGCTCCCGGAAGTGACGTGACTTCGCCGCCATCTTGGCCGGCTCCCGGAAATGATGTGACTTCGCCGCCATCTTGGCCGGCTCCCGGAAATGACGTGACTTCGCCGCCATCTTGGCCGGCTCCTGGAAATGACGTGACTTCGCCGCCATCTTGGCCGGCTCCCGGAAATGACATAACTTCGCCGCCATCTTGGCCAGCTCCCAAAAATGACGTAACTACACCGCCATCTTGGCAGGCGCCTAGAAGTGACGTCACCACTCCGCCATCTTGTCCAGCGCCCAAAAATATCCCGCCGCCAGTTTGTTGCCGCCTTCACGCTGCTAAGCCATCATTCTCTCATCTGTTTCCCGCTACCGTTCATCCCTCGCCACCACCGTATGGCAGCAGCTCCCCACCTGCTTCTAGCGAAGCACATTCTCCCGCCCCCCAGCTATACCCGCTCAACCCGCTGCCCATGCAGCAACGCCCTCAAACTTGGCTTCCCTTCACAGTAGAAGAAATTAAAACTCTTCGTAAAGCCGTTAAAGAAGACGGCATTGATAGCCCATATGTTCGACAACTAATAGAAGAGTTGGGGGTTCAGCTTGTTCTTCCTTATGATTGGATTTCTCTAGCCCGTTCCATCCTTCAGCCAGGCCAGTTCCTTGAATGGCGCACTCACTATCAAGTAGCTGTTGATCAACAAGTAGTGGAAAATGTTCGAGCGGGTGTCCAAGATCCAGCTGATGCCTACACAGGAGTTAACAACTATGCTGACCCTCGTTCCTATGTGAACATGGACCCAGGGTTTTGGCACCGAGTGAAAGTTCTCGTTCAGTGGTCATTCTCTTTAATTTCCACCAAACAATCCACCAAGTTCGCGCAAATGCTTCAAGACTCGCAAGAAACCTTTCCGGCATTTGTCGCCCGCGTTATCGAAGCATGCCAACGTAAAATTACTAACGAAGATGCTCAGTTTGCGTTAGCAAAAGAACTCATTCTCGATGGGTGCCTCGCACCCTTCCGAGCTGTCATCCTTCCTATCCGCGACAAGCCAATGCACGAATGGGTCCTAGCTTGTCGAGACATTGACCCACAGACTAAAGCACTTACTGCTGCCTTCGCTTCCGCCATGGCTGTCTCATCTGCCTCCACTTCTGCCTGCTTCCGATGTGGTCAGCCCGGTCATTTTGTTCGCGAGTGCCCTCAACCGGCAGCTTCCCGCCCTGCCATAGCACTGCACAGACCAAGAGGCCCCCCCACACCATGCCCGCGCTGTGGCAAGGGGCATCACTGGGCCCGCGATTGCCGCTCATCGCAACGTATCTCCCAGCCTTTAAACTTCCAGCGGGGCAGGCCTCAGCCCCTCCCCCAAGAGGCCCTCCAGAGAGCTCCAAAACCTTAATGTGGACAATGCCTATCAAACGTCACCAAAAACCTTCCTTAGAGCTTAAAATAGACGGACAATGGCTTGAAGGGCTCTTAGACTCTGGTGCTGAAATCTCTTGTATTCCCTTTGAAATCGCCGCCTTCAATCATTGGCCCCTCGAAACTGGCCCTCAAGTCATCGTCGCCACGGGAGCTGCTACTTCTTGGAAAACATCTCAGCCTCTGCATTGGAGCGACCGAGAGGGTAACGAAGGTCAAATTCATCCACTCGTCCTCTCTTCAGTCCAAACCATCCTGTGGGGAAGAGATGTACTCAGCCAGCTAAAAGCTCGAATCACCACAGAAGCCTTCTTAGCTGCGCCGCCCCCCCCTTATAGGGGCCACTGCTCCTGTTTCAAGACCTGACCCTATCCCTCTGGAATGGGACACAGAGGAGCCCATCTGGGTCGAGCAGTGGCCCTTGCCAACTCACAAACTACAAGCTCTCTCTGCCCTCGTTGAAGAGCAACTACAGGCAGGGCATATTGAGCCGTCTACCAGTCCCTATAACTCGCCAGTTTTTGTCATCAACAAAAAGAACACAAGCAAGTTTCACCTCCTCCACGACCTTCGAGAAATTAACAAGCATATTAAGCCAATGGGGTCACCTCAGCCTGGTTGCCCGCATCCCACTGCAGTCCCCCAGCATTTTTATGCTGCCACTATTGACATCAAAGATTGCTTTTTCTCCATTCCTCTTCACCCGCGAGACTGTCCACGATTTGCATTTACAGTCCCGCTTACCAACAATCAAGGAGCAGCACTCCGATTCCAATGGCGAGTACTACCACAAGGCATGCGGAACAGTCCAACTATATGTCAGCTCTATGTCAATCATGCCATTGAGCCGCTACGCTCTAAGTTCCATCCAGAGCACACATACATCATCCACTATATGGATGACCTTCTTTTAGCAGCAAGTTCTAACACACTTCTCAATGATTTACTTTCTGCAGTTATGACGAACCTCTCAAGTCTTGGATTAGTAGTGCAACCAGACAAAGTCAATCCCCAGCCACCTTTCCAGTTCTTAGGCTTTCATTTTCATCAATATATTCAGCCCACCAGCCCGCAAATCCATGTTTCTGATCACATGACGCTGACTGAGCTCCAACGGCTTTGCGGACAGATCAATTGGCTTCGATCAGCACTCCCCATCACAACAGCGCAAATGCAACCCCTTTTCGAGCTCCTGCAGACTAAGTGCAGTCCATCCACTGCAGTCGTTCGCCCCATCACCATCACCCCAGCTGCCAAAGAAGCCATCCAACAAGTAAATACTGCACTCCAGCAATGCTGCCTAGAGCGATTCTCTCCCAATCTCCCAATCCTTGCCTTAGTTTTGCCAACACCAGTCACCCCAATGGGTCTCCTATGGCAAGATGGTCCTCTTCTTTTTCTACACACGTCAAAAAGTAAACTCCCAAAAATCTGCCCATTTACAAGAGCTTGGATCACATTAGCCACTGACTTAGTACTTCTCTCCATACAAACGTACGGTGTCCCGCCACACACCATTGTTTGGCCCTTTGATGCAAAAGAAGTTACTTCCCTTATCATGAATAATGCTCAAATGCAGAGCCTCATAGAGTTCTTTCGTGGCTCCTTCGACAACCACTATCCTCATCATCCACTGCTGCAAGGTGTATCTCAATTAGCATTTTTCAACCCGTTCCGTCCACTGCCCGCAAGAAAGCCAATCCCCTTTGCCATCACTGCTTTCACTGATGCCTCAAAAAGAGGCTTCGCTGCTGTCATATATGTGCCAGGAAAGCTTGAGCCACGACAGTTAATGTTTGCCAATCACCTTTCTGTTCAAGTGGGTGAACTCTTAGCTGTCGCTGCAGTCCTCAATCTTTACCCAGACCAGCCTCTCAACATCTTTACAGACAGCTTGTACACCTTACAGGTATGTCGCAGCCTCCCACTTGCTACCTTTCTACCCAGCAACTCATCTATAGACCAAGCACTCGCCTTTGTACAGCGACTGCTTGAAGAAAGGCAACAACCCTGGTTCATCGCTCATATCAGAAGTCACTCTGGCCTGCCAGGACCACTAACTCAAGGAAATGCCCTTGCCGACGCCTTAGCATCCGGCCGCCATGTATACCCAGCTGCCATTCGAGAAGATTCCATTGACAAAACAAGACTAGGAGACATCGTCAACCAAGCCAAACTTTTACACTCTCAATTTCACTTCTCTGTGCGATCTATCCAGAGGCTCTTTCCAGACCTCCCCATCGAAACATGCAAACATCTTGTGTGTTCCTGCCGAACATGCGCACCTTTGCTACCCCTCGGACCCTTGCAGCCCCGCGGAGCTAATCCCCGCGGCCTGCGGCCTAACTCCCGCTGGCAGCTAGACGTCACCCATGTTAGTGCTTTTGGGCACCTTAAATATCTTCATGTTGCAGTTGATACCTTCTCGCACCTATGCTATGCCGTGCCCCTCACAGGAGAGAGTGCCAAACATTGCATCAAAGCGCTTCGGCAAGCCATTCTATTCATGGGAATTCCCTGGGATCTCAAAACCGACAATGGACCAGCCTATCGCAGTGCCACCTTTGCCAGCTTTGTGCAGATGTACCACATCACACATCATTTCGGCATCCCCTACAACCTGCAAGGGCAAGGAATTATTGAGCGTACTCACCAGCAGCTCAAGCTACTCATTCAAAAAGAAAAAGCTTCCTCTCCCCACAAAGCCCCTGCCGACGTCATTACTGCCTGCCTTATCCATCACAATCTCCTGACCTTCGATGACAAAGGACTCTCCCCAACCCATAAACATTGGGGACCCATGTGGCAACCTTCGCAAGTTCCCCTTTTTCATTGGAAAGACCCCGCCACAAACCTTTGGCAAGATCCAGCTCCCTTGCTAGCACAGGGGAGAGGTTTTGCTTGTGTCTTCCCAGACTCCGAACCACAACCGCTCTGGGTTCCTGGGCGCTACATCTGGCCTGCCACCGACCCCAAAGTTCCACCAAATGATGAACACACTATGCCCTCCGTAAGAGACAACATTGACTGCAGAGGCCCAGAGGTCGCCCCATTCGCTCAAATCCAGCACCAACCAGCCCCTCCCTGAAATGTTTATATTAGATAAGTGCTCTCTCCGAGTTTCTTTCTGCTGATTGTCCCTCCCCTATGAGGGCTCTCTTCTCCTTTCTTTGTCTTTACAGATTCCCCAAAAGGACTCACCTCTGCACAGTCTACAAGAAGAGCCTTATTGCCACCTCTACAACCTGCTGCTGACAAGTGCCTGACCTCCACCGAAGCGTGCCTTAGAGAAGAACTCTCAGTGCAGATGCTCTTCCCACTCCCCTCGCACCCTCACCCACTTTTATACTTCTTTTTTATAGTCTTCATTTTTTTAACAATCTTTTCAGCTGTCTGTCTCGCAGCCACAGCCCTGACAGATTGGAACCTTCGTCAACGCCTTCTCCTCGCTGTCACCTGGCTGCTTCTGATTAGCATCTTCACCTCCCTTGTTGTCCTCCTCCCATGACTACTATGCGCCCCCAAGTACATTCATCTGAGCCTGCTACTCCAACACCGTCGCCCATGGGGACCACACCAGCTCCTTCTCGCCGCGAACGACGTTGACAACGCTTCCTTGCCCGCCGCTTAAGCCGTCTTTCCCTTGAAGATGATGACCCCATCGAGCGCCAAGTTCTCCAGCTCCTCCAACAGGCCCGCTCTGTTCACACCCCCGCATCCTGTTCCCCTACCCTTCCCTACCTCATCCATCTCCTCATTCTCATGTTGTCTCTAGCCTCCTCTGCCCAAAGCTCCTCATCCCATCAGCCATTCAACTGGACCTTGCAGACATTCCCGGAAAAACGCATTCTCGCTTATAATGTTACTAGTGTCGCTCCCTCCTTTCTCACACACGTCTGCCCTCTTGCTGGAATTTCCTTCCGTCCCGAATGCCAAGTAAGCAACATCAGAAAAGCGAAAGTAGGCCACCACTCCTCCTCATCCTGTCGAGGCGGGAATACAGCATGCCTGCTTTCTCGAAACAACCGTCTCCTTGGCCCTCAATTCAACCCTGTGTCTGGTTTTTACATCTGTCCTGCTAGTGCTCGAGGTTGTCATGACCCATCACACTTCTACTGCCCCTCTTGGGGATGTGTGACCATGGCCCATGGATGGTCCGGCGCCCCCAACAGAGACCCGTATCTCTCTCTCCAAGTAGCCAACAATTCCCATTGGGACTTCATTTGGCTGACAGTAAAAAACCCAAATGACGATACATGGCTGGCCGCTCGCCCCTATGGACTCCGGTTGTATATGAGCAACTATGATCGTGGTGCTTTGTTTGAAATCCAAAAGCGTGTTGTCTCTGCCCCACCCTCTGCTATTGGTCCCAACCACATCCTTAACCCTCCTCCCTCACCCACTGTTCACCTTCTTCCGTCCTCATCTACCCCCCTCAAAATCTCTTCCACCTTGGCCGCCGTCATCCCTTCTACAAGCCCCACTTCCCCGCCCGCTTCAAGTATACAACCACATCCTCTCATCCCCTCTAGTCCCTACTTCAAACTCCTAAACGCCTCCTATTCCTCTCTCAATGCCTCCCACCCCAACCTCACTCGCTCTTGCTGGTTGTGTCTTTCCCCCAGCCTCCCCCTCTATGATCCACTTGCTATCCCTTCACCACTCTTTACTTCCTCCACCGACGATTCCCCCTCTTCCTGCAATTGGAATCAATCTACTCATGTCCCACTCACTTTTACGCACATCTCTTCCAAAGGTTTATGCATTCACCCCCGTTCTTCCCACACTCCTAGCCTTACTGCCTGTACCAACTATACCTCCCCAAACATCTCTGCCAAATACTTAGTTCCCCTAAACACCACCCAATGGCTCTGCTCTTCCACCGGACTTACCCCATGCTTATCTGTTGCCACACTTAACAAAACCAAAGAAACGTGTGTTCTCATCCTCCTCATGCCTCAAGTCATCTATCACACTCCTCTACATTTCTTTGAAGCCTTTGATCACACTCAAGAAGCTATTTACCTCCACAAACACGAACCTATTACTGCTGTACTCACTGTCACTTCCCTCCTAGCTACAGCTGGAGCTGCCACTGGTGTTGCAGCCCTAGCCACACAAGCCTCCGCCCTCCAAAACCTCAGACAAGCAGTAGACTCTGATATCATCTACCTCCGAGATGCAGTCAAGTATCTTAGAGACTCCCTCAATTCCCTTTCAGAAGTTGTCCTGCAAAACCGCCGAGGCCTTGACCTCCTCCTCCTCAAAGAAGGTGGCCTATGTGCAGCTCTGGGAGAAGAATGCTGCGTCTATGCCAACTATACCGGTTTAGTAGACTCCAGCTTAAAAGAACTTGAAAAAGGTCTCAACCAATGCCGACTTGAACGAGCCCAAACTGCTGGTTCCTGGGGCTTCCTGCAGCCCCTCCTCCCCTATCTCCTCCCGTTAATAACCCCAGTTCTGCTCATCATCCTAGGTCTCACCGTTGGTCCTTGGGCCATTCGACGAATCATCCGCCTTGCCAAAGATCACGCTGACAGTGTATTTTCCTCGTTTGTTCAAATCCATTACCACCGTCTTGCTACCTCTGATCTCGCTCCTCAATCTCGCCCTTGTCCTCGCCCCCCTTCCCACCGTACTTCCCACCTGTGAAGCTGCTTGCTGTGATACTCCCTGACCTTAGCCGCCGGCACGGGTTTGCTTCCCTCGACGTAAAGGGCTTGGGTGCACCCTCCGCCCCCCTTTATTGCTATACATCTGAGAGTCCTTCGCAGTTAAGCCAGCCACAGCGCTATCCACCCCAAAAAAGCATGCGCAGCATCATGTTAGATATTTCGTCTAGCACCGGCACGCACCGACCCTAAGGGCTATGCATACATTCTGGCCAAATGATATGTCATTTGCCCATCGCCAGTCGATCCTACCCCCTTTTTTTCTCACCCTCCACAGCCCATCCCCCTACTCTCTCACGCCCTTTTTTTTTTATAAAACAAAAGGAGCAATTGTTGCTGCCTCCCTTCACCCCTCCTCCTAGCCTTTGTTATCTCCCTTTTCCAGCCGTTGCTATCCTTCCCGCCAGTCCCGTCCACTTAGCCAACTCATAATCTGCCCCCTTTCTTAATCACCGCCTACTCCATAGCTGCCTGCACAGTTCCGCCTATCCACTACCGCCCCGTAGTTTACCCGCCCCAATTCCTACCCCTCCCTTGACCCGACCTTATATAATCAAGTGTGTTTCCGCAATAAAGTGGACTAGCTCATTCTCACAGGCTGTCTCCATGGTTTTTACCGCACATCCCCCACGCCTGGAGAACCTAGGCCTACCCGCTGGCCTAGGGGCTCACCGCCGAGCCGTGGAAGCCCGCCCGGTCCTCGTGGGTTGCTAACTTAGAGTAGCAGCCCACAGCAGGGGTTGCTAACTTAAAATAGCAGCTCTCAGCAATAAATAACTTAAAAAAGCCAATCAGTATTATTTCTGTCAAGGCAGTAATTATTTGTCATACTTTCTTTAGGTTTATATGTGACATTTTGTTTTTATTTCTATTTTTATCTACTTCATTACTCTTACTTGTAATTTTCCTTTATACACTCTCTTTCATTTTTTATAGATTTTTAAAAAATTTTACAGGTACATAGGTCATACAAAATATTACATTAGAAATATAAGAAATCTTATATACCCCTGCTCTTCATCTCCCCACTCATCCCACATAACTAAATTCTTTCATCATTGTGGCACATTCATTGCATTTAATGAACACATTTTGGAGCACTGCTACACAGAATGAATTATAGTTTACTTTGTAGTTTATACTCTCTCCCAGTCCATTCAGTGTGTTATGGCAGGATATATAATGTCCTGCATCTGTCACTGCAATATCATTCAGGACAAATCCAAGTGGTGAAATTGCCCCGATCTCACACCTCTTCTTCCCTCTCCCTACCTTCGTCAACTCCAGTGGCCAC
Organism: Dasypus novemcinctus; assembly: GCF_030445035.2. Taxonomy (NCBI): domain Eukaryota; kingdom Metazoa; phylum Chordata; class Mammalia; order Cingulata; family Dasypodidae; genus Dasypus; species Dasypus novemcinctus. The sequence goes on along the minus strand of NC_080700.1, from coordinate 9,376,921 downwards.
TGCCTTTATACACTCTCTTCCAATTCTCTCCTGTTTTTGTTTTTTGTTTTTCCTTTCAACCGGCAGAACTCTCTTTAGTATTTCTTAAGGGACAGGTTTTTGTTGACAAACTCTCTTAATTTCTCTTTAAATGTGAGTATTTCTAACTCTCCCTCATTTCTGATTGCCAACTTTTCTGTATACATAATTATTTGCTGGAATATTTTTCCTTATAACCTATTAACTATATTAATTACAACATAACAATACTTTCTTTCCTCCATGACTTCAGAAGAGAAATCTATTTTTAATTTTATTGAGCATCTCTCATTTTCCCTTTTCTCTTGCTGCTTTCAGAATTTTCTCTTTGTCTTGAGAATTCACAATTTGATAAATATGTGTCTTGGGCTAGGTCTATTGGGATTTATGCTATTTGGAGTGCACTGTGCTTCTTGGATATGTACATTCATGTCCCTCAGAAAAGTTGGGAAATTTTCAGCCATTATTTTCTACAACACTCCTTTTCTCCCTCTTCCTTTCTCTTCTTCCTCTGGAATGCATATAATGGGTATGTTTGTGAATTTCTTCTTATTCAACTCCCTTAATCCCGGCAGAATTTTTTCTATCTTTTTTATCTATCTGTTATACTATCTGTGCAATTTTAGATGGTCTATCTTTCATGTTACTAATTCTTTCCTCTACCCATTTAAATTTGCTTTATGTGCTTTCTACATATTTTAAAGTTATTGCATTGTGCTTTTCATTACATTTAAATGTGTTATCTTTTCATGTATTTTAAGCGTTCTGTGTATTCCCCCAGTGACTTCTTAATATCCTTTATCTCCTCCTCACTTCATTATGTTGATTCATATTTTTTTGAAAATTCTTTAATAGTTTTTCTACATTCTGTGTCTCTTCCTGCTTTTTAGATTGCTCATTAGACTGGACCATGCCTTCATCTTTCATAGTATGACTTGTAAGTTTTTGCTGGTGTCTAGGCATCTGTTTATCTTGATGTGTTCATTTAATTGGTCAGCTTCTATTTTTACTTTAGTTTATTTCATTTGTTTTGTGTTTTTTCTCTTTGGCATTTGGTTGCACTTATTCTATATCTTGTAGTTGTCTGTGTTACTCAGAAAAAATACTAAGCCAACATAAATGAGAGAAAGAAGAGAAAAAGAACCAGAAAATAAACAGGAAAATAAAATGAGTGAAAAATCATAAAAAATAGAAAGAAATAAGAATTAAAAAGTGGCATAAAAATTAATAAGAAGCAGGTAAAATATAATAAAATAAATGATCAGAAAGATGAGGAGAGAAGAAAGAAAATTAAGACCAATCAAGAGAAGCTGTAACAAAAGAAAAACATTGGAAGTCACAAAAATGAAAGAAAGGAAAGCAAATAAGGAAAAATTAGGAAAAAAAAGGAAGAAAAAGAAGCAAAGAATAAAAACAGAAAAACTGACCTCCTTCTACGACCACTAGCAACTACCTCAGGCTCCCAGTGCTCACCAATCTATCACCCTGCAGCCTGCCCTCCAGAGGTAGGTCAGACTCCTAAGTAATTTATTTAACTGCAAAGAAGATTCCTTGCTTGAAGCCTTGTCTGGTCTTTTTTAATGGTTTGTTTTCTTCTTTTTCCTTCCTCTTTATCCCTCCATTGCCCTTTTTTCTTTTCCTTGCTTACTTTTTACTTTTTCATTTCTTTTTTTTTATATTAGGTGCTGCAGGCAGCATTTCTTATTTGCTGTGTTTCCCCATCCTCAATTTCCTCTTTTCTGTGTGTGCTGATTTTGGCTACCATTGCTATCCCCTTTCATTTATATCTTTCTGTCCTCCATCACCTATCATTTGTCTTACATTCCACCTCTCTGTTTAGCCCACAATTTTTCTGACATTTTATTTCTAATACATCTGTTCTGTTTTCTTTTATTCACTCTTTATATTATTGTTCTTTTTCTCTTTTCCTCTCTCCTGACAAACTGGCCTTTTAATTCATACCATATTCCTCCCCATATTCAGTTTACTATGTCATTATAGGTACTCAACTTTTTACTATTATAGCTCTACAAAGTTTACGTGAGTTTAATATCCATTTTCCTAGATCTCACATGGTTCTTCTGCTAACACTTACTGTCAATACTACTATTATACTTTTTCTTTTCTTACCCATTTTGCTTTTTCTGGCCCTAATATTTCCCATTAAGGGAACTTAGCCAACAATGAGAAAATAGAATAAGAAGAACAAAATGACAAAGTGAAGACTTAACACCCACAAAAACAACTAATTAAACCCCAAGATAGATGAAGAAGATAATCAACTGAATAAGCCCAATAAGATAAAATGATGACCAGGGAGCTACAAAAAAACTACAAACCAAACCAATAATCGGGAAAAGATGGCCCAAAGCAATGCACAAACTAAAAACCGGAAGAGGAACAGAACAATGAACAACTAATCAAATCCCTCGAAACATATATCATGGACCAAATTAATGAAGTGAAGGAAGAGATTAAGGATATTAAGAAAATACTTGGTGAACATACAGAATAAATTGGGATCATATGCAAAAAGATAATGGATATGATGGTGATGAACAGCACAATTCAAAATATCAAAAACACACTCAGCAAATAACAGCAGATTTGAAGAGGCAGAGGAAAGAATTGGTGATATGGAAGACAGTACATGTGAAATCAAACAGATAGTAGAATTGATTGATATAACAATAGAAAAAATCCAGCAGGGACATAGGGATCTGAATAACAATGCAAAATGCACAAACATACACTTTATATGCATCCCAGAAGGAGAAGAGAAGGGAAAGGGGACTGAAGGGATGTTGGAGGAAATAATGGCTGAAAACTTCCCAAAGCTATTGAGGGAGATGGATGTACATATCCAGAAACCACAGTGCACCCTAAACAGCATAAATCCCAAAAGGTCAACCCCAAGACATATACTCGTCAAATTATTCTATGCTCAAGACAAAGATAAAATACTAAAAGCAGCAAGAGAAAAGAGAACCCTCACATACAAAGGAGGCTACATAAGATTAAGTGCTGATTTCTCATCTGAAACCATAGAGGCAAGAAGGCAGCCATATGACATAGTCTAAGTACTAAAAGAAAAAAAAAATCCAACCAAGAATGCTCTATCCAGCAAAGCTAGCATTCAAAAATGATGGAGAGTTCAAAATATTCAAAAATTAAGAGAAAATAAGAAAGTATGCCAACAAGAAACCTGTCCATCAAGAAATACTAAAGAAAGTTCTGCAGGAGGAAAGAAAAAACAGGAGAGACAGAGTTGGAGGACAGTGTAAGAACAACTAAAAAGACAAAAACAAACAAAATATGATAAACATAAATCCAAAGAAAAGAAGTTAATATAAGTAATTCCTTCAAAGTAATAACACTGAATATCAATGGATTGAACTCATTTGTTAAAAGATGGAGATTGGAAGATTGGGTAAGGAAATATGACCATTTATATGCTATCTACAAAATGCACATCTTAGATCCAGGGATTTAAGGAGATTGGAAATGAATGGCTAGAAAACTATCTTACAGGCAAAAAATAACCAATAAAAGGTCATGAGTAGCTATATTATTATTGGATAAAATTGATTTTAAATGCAAAAGAATTGTGAGAGACAAAGATGGACACTACATATTAGTGAAAGGTAAATTCTTTCAAGAAGTAAGAACAATCAGAAACATTTATGGTCCTAACAAGGGCACCTCCAAATACGTGAGGAAAACACTGGAAAAATTAAGTGAAGGAAGAGATGTCTCTACGGTTACAGTGGGGGGCTTTAATACACCACTATCAACTATGGACAGAACATCTCAAAAGAGAATCAATAAAGAAACAAAGACTTTGAACAATATATTAGAGAATCTGGGCCTAATAGACATATACTGAACAATACACCCAAGTACAGCAGGATATATACTCATCTCAAGTGCACATGGATCATTTTCCAAGATAGACCACATGCTAGGCCACAAAGAAAGTCTCAATGAATTCAGAAGTTTGAAATAATAAAAAAAAAGTTTCTCTGGTCACAGTGGAATGAAGCTGGAAATCTGCAAGGGCCTAGAGACCCAGACATGACACCAAGACATGGAAGGTAAAAAACACACTCTTAGAAAAACAATGGATTGAGGAGGAACTATCAGAAGAAATCAATAGCTACCTGAAAACTAATGAAAATGATAACACAACATATCAAAACATATGGGATGTAAAGCAAAAGCTGTACTGAGAGGAAAATTCATAGCCATAAATTCATACATCAAAAAAGAAGAAATAAAATTGAAGAAATAACTGCACACTTGGGGGAATTAGTAAAAAAAAACAACAACTAACTAACTAAATCCAAAGGAAGAAGAAAGAAAGAAATAACAAAGATCTGAGCAGAACTAAATGAAATAGATGATATGAAAGCCCTAGAAAAAATTTTAAAAAAAAACAAGAGCTGGTTCTTTGAGAAGATCAACAAAATTAACAAACCCTTAGCTAGCCTAACAAAGAAAAAAAGAGAAAATACAAATACACAAAATAGAAAATGAGAAAGGGGACATCACCACTGACCCGACAGAACTAAAGACTATCATAAGAGGATACTTGGAAAAATTATATTCCAACAAGAAGGACAATTTAGAGGAAATGGTCAAATTCCTATAAACACATAAGCAGCCTAAAGTGATGAAAGAATAAATTGACAATATCAACAAACCAATCACAAGTAAAGACATAGAATCAGTAAGTAAAAACCTTCCAACCAAGTGGAGCCCTTGGCGAGATGGCTTTACAAGTGGATTCTGCAAATCTTTCTGGAAAGAACTAACACCAATCTTGCTTAAGCTCTTCCAAAAAATTGAAAGAGAAGGAAAATTGGCTAACTCATTCTATAATACCAACATTACCCTAATACCAAAGTGAAACAGAGACACCACATAAAAGGAAAATTACAGACCAATCTCTCTAATGAACCTAGATGTAAAAAAACTCAAAAAAATGCCTGCTAATTTTATTCAACAATACATTAAATAAATTATACACCATGACTAAGTGGGATTCATTCCTGGTATGCAAGAATGTTTCAAATAAGAAAATAACATAAGACACCAAATAAACAGATTGAATGGGGAAAAAATCACATGATCACATCTATAGATGCAGAAAAAACATTTGAAAAAATGCATTACCCTTTTTTGATAAAAACACACAAAAGATAGAAATAGAAGGAAACTATCTGAACATGATAAAGGGTATATATGAAAAACCCACAGCTAAAATCATTTACAATGGTGAAATCCTAAAATCATTCCCTCTAAGATTAGGAACAAGACAAGGATGCCCACCATCATCCCTTCTATTTCATATTGTGTTAGAAGTACTTGCTCAAGCACTGAGGCATGAACCAGACATAAAAGACATCCAAATTGGAAAGGAAGAATTCAAAGTTTCACTATTTGCAGATGACATGATCCTTTAACTAGAAGCCCTTAGAAGTCTACAGCAAAGCTCCTAGAACTTACAAATGAGTTCCGTAAAGTTGCAGATTATAAGATCAATGTGTAAAAATCAGTAGCATTTCTGTACAATAATGAGAAATCTAAGGAGGAATTCAAAAAACAGCTACCTTTTACAATTGTTTAAAAAAGTTTAACTAAAGATGTAAAAGGTGTATACACAGAAAACTACACAACACTGTTGAAGGAAATCAAAGACGACCTAAATGAATGGAAGAATATTCCCTGTACACAGATAGGAAGACTAAATATTATTAAGATATCTTGCCTAACAAAACTGATCTACACATTCAATGCAATCACAAGAAAAATCAACACAGCAATTTTTAAAGTTTTTGTAAATAAAAGTTAATAGATCACAAGGAATGTTACATTAAAAAACATAGGAAAACAAGAAACATAAGAGGTTTCCATATAACCCACTCCCCACCCCCACCACATAATTATAGCAAATGTATTTATATATATATATATATACATCACCAAAAAAAGTTGAACTAGAAAATATAAGAGGTTCCCCCCAACCCCAATCCTCCCACACCAACAACCTCTCTCATCATTGCCACACACTCATTACACTCAGTGAACACAGTTTTTAATGAACTAGAAAACCTAACTCAGAAATTTATTTGGAAAGGAAAGAGGCCCCAAATAGCGAAAGACGTATTGAAAAGAATAATGAAATTGGGGGAATCACACTACCTGACTTCAAAACGTACTGCAAAGCTACAGTAGTGAAAACAGCATGGTGTTAGCACAGGGATAGATACACTGACTAATGGAACCAAATTGAGAGTTCTGGTATAGATCCTCATACATACAGTAATATGATATTTGAGAAGGCCGCCTAACACACTCAACTGGGAGAGAATGGCCTCTTCAAAAAATGATGCCTGGAAAACCAGTATCCATTTACAAAATAATGAAAGTGGATTACCATCTCACAACTTACACAGAAATCAGCTCCAGATGGATCAAAGGCCTAAATATAAGAGCAAAGACCATAAAAACCTTGGAAAACAATGTAGGCAAGCATCTACAGGAACTTGTAAAGGAAATTACTCCATGAACTTCACACCCAAAGGAAAAGCAGCCAAAGAAAAAATAGAAAAATGGGATTTCCTCAAAATTAAAGCTTTTTGTACCTCAAAGGAGTTTGTCAAGAAAGTGTAAAGACAGCCTATCCACTGCAAGAAAATATTTGGTAACCATATATCTGATAGAAGACTAATATCCTGCATATATAAGAACTCCTATATCTCAAAAATAAAAAGAAAACCCACTTTAAAAATGGGCAAAAGATTTGAACAGACCCTTATCCAAAGAGGAAATACAAGTGGTAAAAAGCACATGAAAAGATCTTCAAAATCAGTAGCTATTAGGGAAATGCAAATCAAAACTACAAAGAGATACCATCTTACTCCCATTACACTGGAGGCTATTAAGAAAACAGAAGACTACAAGTGTTGGAGAGGATATGGAGGAAAGGGAACATTCATCCACTGCTGGTGGGAATGCAGAAGGATCCAGCCATTCTGGAGGACAGTTTGGGGGTTTCTCAAAAAACCAGCTACAGATTTGCCATATGACCCAGCAATTCAACTGCTGTATATACGCAGAACTGAAAACAAGGGCAAAAACAGATATATGCACACAAATGTTAATAGCAGCATTATTCAATATTGCCAAAAGTTGGAATCAACCCAAATGACCATCAACCGATGAATAGATAAATAGAATGTGGTATATGCATACAATGGAATACTACTCAGCTGTAAAAATACAGTACAAAGACATGGAATAACATGGATGAATCTTGAGGACCTTATGTTGACTGAAGCAAGCCAGCATTGAAGGACAAATACTACATGATCTCTCCAATATGAAAAAGTAAATCAATCTGTCTCACAGAGCTAGAGCCTGGATGGTAGGCTTAAAGGAAGTTGGGCAATTATGAAGGTTATGAGCTGATGCCTACATGTGTGAAATCTATGATAAGCTAGAGGTAAGTATTTGTACAGGGAAGGGATAAGATGGGGACATAGGGTACCATTGGATGAGGCTTTGTATGCTAGGTTTGGGAGGATGGGCCAGATAGTCCAAGGATTTGGGGGAGAGCTGTGGGAATAGTTGGACATGGGATATTGTTGGGTATGTGGTTGAAACTCTAATGTTGAGAAAACTCTTTAGAAAATATAATAAAGAAGGATTACCTGTTTAAGGTGTTTAAGGGAGGGTATCTGGCACAGGGTCAGACTTCTAGGGAGTTTTTGAGTGCTCATTTTGTCATAGTGTGTTACATCGTTGGGTGGAGACCCATAGGATGAGTGTGAAGGTGTACCCACATCCTGGGGAGGCCTGATGTTCTCAAAAAGAGAGAATTGTGTCTTTTGATAGAATTGGTGACTCCCAATGGGTTAGGGCAGTCTAGTATGTCAAGGACCCAGCATTGTTGCAAGTATCTCTGGATCTGGTCCTTCAAGCAGTGAAGATTGATTGTCACTGTGGGCCCTGAGGGGAGGGGGAAAGAGGTGTAGAATAGATGAAATCAGGATAACAGGGGGCCAATGGAAGTGTTCCACAAGATCATTCAATGATGGATATAGGACATGTTAAATTACAACAAAAAGGCATAAAATTCTACAGGCTAAATGTAAACCATAATGTAAAATATAAGTTAACTAGGAATTTAGAAAATTGTACTGTCTAAAATATAAATCATAATATAAACCAATATGGAACCATTTTTGATAGCTATGTTCCAATATCTGTACATCACCTGCAGCAAATATAACATGAACATACAGAAAGATCATTGCTGGGGAAGGGGGAACAGGGTTTGATGTTGGATATATTGGAGCTCCCTATATTGCATATGTGTATTATTATGATCTAAAAATTTTTGAAGGTAAAATTAAAAATTAAGAAAAGAAATAAGAAAAAAAGAGAAAAGATATAGACACTGAGGAAGAAATGAAAGAAATTGTCTAGTCACTGTTCATACAGGAAAACACCTATTGCTGTGATGAAAGGCAAAATGTAAAAACAAGCTTTTATATTTTCCATTTTTTAATACACCAATTTGTTTTTACTTTATTTTAGTTTTTCTAGCTTACTTTGTATTCTATTTCAAATCTTTAAACCTATCATTACTATTTCATTTTCCTATTAATTGTATTTGGCAATAAATTAGGCTTCATTTTTGAAGGAGTTTTGGATCACAGAAAGTTTCAGCTATGGTAATGGAGGAATGCTGGTGGGGGGTGTTATTGATGGTGGGGACATGTTTAGGAGGGAATTCCACAGGGCATGAATATGGGTTACATAAAAATATGTGGATATATGTTGAGTATTTTCATAATAGTTACTGTCACAAACAACTGAGGGAATGCTGAGTTCCTAGCCAGGTGAGCTCTATCACATTCACCAAAGGAACAGCAACAATCCCCCAAGTGCAATGGCAAAGACCAACACAGAAGGATCATCCAATGATGAGCCCTTCATACTGATGGCTATGCTTATGAGCCTTTTTGCCTGAAATATGAACTAGGCCTAGAGCTGCAGGGTGCCTAAGAGTTACCTCCTGAGAGCCTCCATGTTGCACAAATGTGGCCACTCTCTAAGCCAAACTCTGCATGTAAATGCATTACCTTATTCCCAGCATTGGACATGACACCCAGGGATGAGCCTCCCTGGTACCAAGGGTTTACTACCAAGCACCAGCTGGTGATGTAATTAGAAAAAGACCTTGAATAAAAGTGCTGACTCAGACCAGTAGAATATCTCAGTTCACATGTAGGATCATGTGTTAAAAACCTTGAATAAAAGGGGGATATGGCAAAGACAAATGAGTTTAAATGGCTAAGAGTTTTCATAAAAGAGTCAGGAGATCATCAGAGGGGCCATGCTTACACATGCTTACACATGCTTACACATGCTTACACATGCCTCAGCAGGACCCCAGAGACATAGTGACATTAGATACAACCTCAGGTACTGGTTCTCCTGAGGGCTAGGGAGACCCACAGTGTCTGTTGTCATAGTAGTTGGATCTGGAATTCAGTGCCGTGTCAGGTGGCCCTACTTTGGAATTTGTGTTCCTGAGTGTGATGGAGTTGGACTCAGATGTGACCTTTCTACACATGATTCTTCTGTCACTTTTACTGAACCTGTGGTTAGTGTTAGGGCTCTTGTATCCTCAGGGGACTTCAATCTTTGGACTGTCCATGTGCCAGCTGGGCCCTGAGCCTCGCCAGAGTTGCATCTCCTACCCTATAGTTTGTTGGACTTACTGAGGTCAGCTAACAGGGAGGTGAAGATGGTTAACTGAAGTAACAAGCATGCTACCATCGTTGGGCAGGCCCAGCACGTTGAGATGAGGCCTCGTCTCCTGCTGGGTGAGTGCTTGGTGTGGGTAGATTGTCGCCCCCCTGCTACTCTTGCCCGTAACGGCGCCTCCTCTATCTCCACCCAGCATCCGTTCTCCATAGGGGCCGCCCTAGGGTAATAGGCCTGCCTCTCCGGCGCCTCACCAGAACCCAATTTACAACTTTCCCTTATCTTTTGCCCCAGCCCTCATATACCCCCCGCCAGAATGATAACCTCACCTCTGCACCTTTACCTAGCAACAGCCTCCAACAACCAATCGGAGGTCGCCTTCAGCTTAAGCCAATCCGCATCCCACACATCGCCCCTCCCCCATCTTCACCCTATATTAACCGCTGTACTTCCTGAATAAATCAGACTTGTGCACAGATTCTGGTCTCCTCAGTAGTCTTCTTCCTACCGCGCGTCCTCCGCACCTTGCCGGCCCCGGAGCGCCTTCTCAGAAGGCCCCTCCGTGTGTTGCAGCCCTCTGCCCGAGCCCACACTGCCCCTGCAGCGGCCCTCTGGGCGAGCCCACACTGCGACAGTCAACCACCATATGAGAGACCCGAGAGTGCCTACAACTGCAAGCAGCAGAATTGCATCCATCATCCATGTGGAACCTAAGCCCCCTCAATATAGAAATGGAGCAGACATCACCATCCCAGGGTCCACAGGATGGAGGAATAAAATATGGATTAGAGTGGATTTACCCATATTCTACTATAGAAATGTTGTGACTAGTAAAGGAAGAAACTGCAGCACTGATGTGGAGAAAGTAGCCTCAGTAGTTGCTGAGGGCAGGGAGAGGGAAGAAGAGATGTGATGTGGGGCATTTTTGGGACTTGGAGTTGTCCTAAATGATACTGAAGGGACAGATCCTAGATTTTATATATCCTGCCTTTACTCACTGAATGTACTGGGGGAGAGTGTAATCTACAATGTAAACTATTATCCATATGGTGCAGCAGTGCTCCAAAATGTATTCACTGAATGCAAGGAATGTGCCACAATGATGAAAGATGTTGTTTATGTGGGAGGAGTTGGGGGTGATGGTGTGGGGGGTATATGGCACCCTTTTATATTTTCAGTGTAACATTTTTTTGTGATCCATGTATCTTCAAAAACAATAAAAATAAATGCTCAAAAAAATAAGAGAAATAAAATCAGGTATTCATTTGAAGATGAGTCAGCAAAGCCTGATCAAACATGGATACTAACCTGTCCCTGATGTAGCACAGGGGCTTAGAGTTTACAGGCTTCAGCACGTATTTGAGGGTTGGGGGTCTTCCCTTAGAATGGAACTGGCTGTGGCCCAGAGCAGGAGATTGAGGTCCAGCCCAGCAATGGCAGGCACCCCTGGAGCCTAGGGGCCCAGAATGTGGTACCATCCTCTTTTCTTCTCTGCTCATTTTATCTCCCTCAATGTCTTTCCTTTTCCATTTTTTCTTTGTCTTCTTTCTCTTATTTGTGCTCTGCCTCCTGCATCCATTCATTTATTCATTCAATCATTCACTCGTTTATTCTGCAAATGTTTACTGAGTCCTTGCTGTGTGCTATGCCAAAAATGGTGCAGGGCCCATAACTTGCCCTGTCTAATGTTTTGCCAAGCTAACAAATAAGATCACAAACCCCTGAATGCAACACCTGATGCTCAACTTTCTCCCATTGATGGCTCCCCAGCTCTCTGTCTGTGACTCCATCACTTGAGTACAAAGGTAAATTAATAAAGAGTGAGCTCTGTCTCAAGGCTCATGGGTTGTGTGCCAGTTTTCTCCTTCATGCCTTCTTCTACAGTATTTCTTAAGTTGTATTTAGTAAAATTCTACTGCTTTTGAAAAAATTAACCATTCCTGAATCCTCAGAATGTGTAACAGAAGAGGAGTTACTTGTTAAGTTGTCAGCCAAGAGTCATTTGTGTACAGGCAAATCCCTCTGCAGAGACAAAAAACTTTACCATGTGCTATCATACTTGGTAATTCACGTATATATATATATGCATATATAACTCATATATATGCATATGTGTATATACATATGTGTATGATAAATACAAAATATTTGTACACTCTCATACATCTGTTGCCTAGAAAATGATGCTGTTAATACCTTCATTTTTTCATCACATCTTGTTCTTAAAGGGAAAGTACATCTTCCTAATTATCTATTAAAAGATGAAGAAATGTACATGTTAGCTGTTCTTTAATCTTTCCTTGGTTAGCCATGTATGTCACTGTGGCTGCCTTAGATCCTCCCAACAGTGAACTCAGACACTTGGTCTCACTGGATTTGGGGAGTATCAGGTCTCTAACCTAATGCCATGCTGCCTAAGTTTGTTTTTGCATTACTTTTTATCCTCTGGATAGTAACACTAGGAAGCATTTCTACCAACTACAAAGCCCAAGGTAGGAGGTACAGTTAAGAGAATGCAGCACATATGCAGAGTATGTTGGAAAACCTAGTAACCCCCATCCTCACTGACTCCAGCAACTCATACTGGGTGAAAGCAGCTTCAATTGAGCCTCTACAAACCCTTCACACCCTTCCTTCCTGTGCAAGACATCTGGTCCTCATGGGGGAGATGTCAAGATAAGTCAGCCTGGCTGTTATCCACAGCCACCCTGCTAAAGTCAACAAGGCAGTCCTTAGTATTGTCTTAAAGTTCTTGAGAATTCCAGGGGCACTATGCAAAAGGAATGTGTTGCATGGCTGCTGGAAATCCTGCTGTGCCTGTGCTCTGAGTCACTTTACAAGATGGGGAGAATGGAAAACCTCCCAGTAGAGGCCTAGGGCTCCTGCTCCCATGCCACCACTGGCCAGAATGACCCTTCCATACCTAAGCTCCCTCCTGCAGCTGCCTTCAAGCTCATCCACTTCTGGTGTGAGCATAGGGTACCCTGGTCCACTGTGCCTTTCACTTCTGCAGAAAGTGTTGCCTCCAATATGGATCCTATACTCCTAGGTTAACAAGAAGCTCAAACCGAGGCCAGTGATAAAATTTTCAATGTTTGGTACTGTGAAAATTGGATAGCTCTTTGGGGGAAAAAATAAACTTTTATCTTTCCGTTTCATGATAGACAAAAGAAAATTCTGGATGGATTTTTAAAAGTAAGTGGGAAAACAGTTCTAAGGACCTTCTAATCATCAAAGCAATGGGGAAAAATCACAAAGAAAATATCAATCACTTTGGCTATCTGTATTAGTCAACCAAAAGGTACTGATGCAAAGTACCAGAGATCTCTTGGCCTTTACAAAGGGGACTTATTTAGGTAGATTCTTACAATCACAAGACCATAAAGTGTAAGTTATGTCCATCATCAAAGTCTGTTGCCACATGTTGGAGAAAGATGACTGCTGGTCTCTGCAAGGTTTCAGGCTTCCTCTTCAGCCTCCATGTCCCCAGCTTCTTGTGGTCTCAACTATAGACTGGCATAGGCTTATCTCTCTCCCTGAGGCTTGTTTCTTTCTGGACTTGGCTGCTCTGGTCTCTCCACAAGGTCAGCCGTAGACCATCAGTCTTTCTTTCTGGGGCCTCTGCCATGTCTATGGAGTCATCTTTATTCCTTTTCTTCTCCTGTGTGTTCACTTCCCTGGGTTCCAGCATCAAAACTTCAACTCCTTCCTTTGCCATGTCCATTTCTCAGTGAGTCCCTGCTCAATAAGCGGGTGAAGACTCAACATCCTACTGACATGGCCCTTTCAAAACCCTGATCATAGTTTAATAAATTAAAAGTGAAACCTCTGAAATTAATAGAACCTGTTATGCCCAGAGGAACAGACCAGTTTACACACATAATCCAATGTCTATTTTTGGAATTCATAAACAATATCAAACTGCTAGAGTACATGAAAAGTAAAGATGTTTGATTTAAATGAAACAAAATTCAGCATTTAAAAAAAAATAATACACCATGCAGAGATCGCATTATCGTTAACATACATAATGAAGGAAGTTGTTTGGCAGCATGTTTCCTCTAGCCAGGATTGTTATGTCCTCTTGAAGGAAACTTTGCTGGTAAGCCCACAGACCAGAAAGCTCTTCAGGAACCCAAGGAAGTCCAAGGCACCCCACCCACTCTGCTGTGATGATGGGAGGTCAATTCTCCAAAGGAGGAACTTAGTCTTCTGCCAGGTAAGGTTCTGGAATCCAGACCCTCCCCTCTGAGATTCAGAGGTACTACCTAGCCCATTTGAGGCCAGAGGGCAGGAAAGAAAGATAACATGCTTCCCATCACTCTCACATCACCCGCATATGCCCAATGAATTAAGGACTTTGAAGGAAGCTAGGCTCCTGGTCAGATCTGTGGCTTGAGTTCCCCAACCAGCCCACCAGTGGAACGTGTATGTGGCAGAAGAACATCTGTGGGGTCCACACAAAGACCTGGCCTCCAGACATCTGTAGGAGAGGTGGGAGGCACCCTCCTCCCTCACACCTGAAAGCCTGGTGGTGCCAAAGTGGAGAGGGCAGCCAGTCTGGTGGTACTCCATTGGGATCATGGGGGACTGGCCTTGCCCAGCCCGGGGGATAGGTCAGCCAGCAGGGAGAAGCACTAACAGCAGGGGAACGGGGAAACAAGATCTTCAGGGAAAAGGCTGGGCTTGTGCTTTCCTCTGAGCTGAGTAAGCCCCTAGGGTTCTTATTCTGGGAGAAAGATCTTAAAGGGGAAGAACAGACTCAAGAACAGAGCATGCAATCACCCTACACTGAATGTGTGAGTAAGTGGTAGTTTATTTTGTTCCCTAAGCTGGAGAAACCCAGCATAATAGAATATGATATGCAACATGACAGAAAGATGCCCATTTCTTCTCCTTCAAATCAGTTCTAAAACTCTCTTTAAAGTAAGAAAGATGAGTAAGCAGCAATGCCTGCCTTCCAAGACCTGGATTAGTTACCAGGAGCATACCATAGCTCAGAATAGTCTTCCTTAGCAATGCTGGGGGATGTTATCAGAATCTTAGCTTTTCTTTGTGGGATTTTGCATATTCAGAACTTTTGTAGAACAAAAATGAATTCTTCTACACAAAAAATAAAGAAAATGATATTCATCACCAGCCAGCCTCAGTAACGACCATCCATTTTCAACAACTAACCAAACTGAAAAATCTGCTTTACCTTGACTTTTTACGTCATTTTTTCTTTTTTTTCTCTTTTTTTTTCTTTCACTACTTTACGGACTGAGCAGAATGTTATTAATAAAAACAATCCAGATTTAGATGCTCTAACAAAGCAGAGCTTCTGGGTTTATTGGTATTTCACTGTGACATTTTCTCAAGGGATTTCCTATTTCACACAGGATGTTGCTTTAAAACACAAAGCAAAACAAACCCTGCTTACCTTTCTCCCCTGATGTCACCCTGGTCCTTTGTGTTTTGAGTATTGTTGAAATTCAGTGTTTCCTTATACTGGTTTGGCCCTTGTTGTCTACCATCAGTTTTCCATCACGAAATAACTGAGGTGTGAACAAAGTAGAAGGCAGTGCAGAAAGAGGGCTGCTGAGGTTGGTGGGGTTGAGGGTAGGAAATGGACATGACTGTGGAGGAGATCTCACTACTGCAGGTGAAGCTGCTAGTTGAGAAAGGGCACTTGGTAGGAGAAGCAAGGGCTTTCCAACAGTGGGCAGTGGAGCCAGAGACCCAACCCCAGAAAGCTCTTCAGGGTTAACTGAGTGGTAGACAGCACCAATAGCCTATTCTCCTCCACTCCTGGCCACCCAGAGGTGTAACTATCCCTGCTCCTCTGCTAGGTGCTTCCACATGACCAAGGAACTTCATGCTACTCTTCAGGCAGAAGCATGTAAGCATCCATGGCCAGGGGCTCTGGAGACTTCACATTGAAAGGACAACAGCCTGAGTGGTGGCCCTCCTTCCACCTGGGCTGCTAAGACTGGACTGAGCAGAACCTCTCTGCCACACACACACACACACACACTCCCCTTGGCATGGGAACTCTATCTGTCCTTTTAATCACTGTCTCAGTTTGCCGGGCTGCTATGACAACATCTCAGAACCATTCATTTAAACCCCAACATTGAAGCTTCTATCATGAGCATCTCTGACAGCTCAAGATCAGGGAGGAAAGACTTGGCCTTGTGGGCCCAACCCTTAGCAAAAGGGCACTGACCATCACTAGTCAAAGGCAATAATAGTAATTAGAGCTCTGCCATCCCAGGGCTTACTTTGAGCCACTTTATGCACATTAATCATATTCATTCACATAAGTGCTCCATGAGGTCAGTTCTGTTTGATCTGTCCTAGAATGGCAAAGTGAGGTGGAGAGGCAGTGACTTGTGAAGACCCCACAGCTAATCAACATGGAGCTGATATTTCCACCTGGGACTCCTCAACGCAGGGTGCTAACCACCACACTGTTAACTGTGTTCCTCAGAAATTGACTTAGGGTGTAATTTTATCAGCTTTGGTAGGGCCTGAAATCACCTGCAGTGAATTTCGGTGCAGTTCAGTCCTTCAGCAAACCTGTAGTACATAATTCACCTTCTTTATGACCAATGATCCCAAGGTCAGAGAAACTGCTCCTGGAACCCTGAAGCTGATTAGATACCAGTTCCCATAACCTCAGTAACACAGTGTGGACATTCGTTTGCTTGCCAAATGGACTTTGAAATGCCTTTTGCTGTTTTTGTTGCTTTTAAGGCTCTTTTCTTTAGATTTTAAATAATATTTTTTTGGTTGCCTCATTTCCTTTTGGCATACCCAAAACCTCAGGACTTGAATTTGCCTGTGACCCCAGCTAATCAAAACTACCCTGAAATGCTTTAAACACATAAAATCCCATTTGAATGAATTTATTCTAAAGACAATTTCCATTTCCAGGAGGCAATAAGGCATTTGAGTAGGAGTCAGCAAATTTCTCTGTGGAGGGCCAGGTGGGAACTCTGCTGGCCTTGTAGGCTCTGTCACTATCACTCAACCCTGATGTCCTAGAGAGAGATGGTAGGGAAATGAATGGTGTGGCTGTGTTCTAATAAAACTTTATTAAAACAGACAGGGGCCAGATCTAGCCCATGGGCATTAGTTTGCCAACCCTATCATATAGAAAGGCATGCTTATGGCTTGTTCCTGATTTCCCTCCATGAGGCACAGAACCAGTCACTTCCTACCTCAGGGCCCCTCTCTGGCCCTTGTTCAGTCAGCTCTGGAAGGCAGGGCTGCTTATCAGACCAGCAAATTCCGGAAGGGTAAACTGAGTCTTCAGGCTCCACTCTGTCCTTTTCTCTTTTGGGCCTGGACCATAGGGTTCAAGGGTTCTGCTCTGCTTTTCCTCCACATTTGAGCTTCAGAAGCCACAGGCCCCACTGTGCAGTACTCAGCGGTACCTTCCATCAGTGATACCCCATTGAGCAGCAGTCTACAGTTCATGTTAGGGTGCTATGGAAAGGGACTCCTCAAAGTACAAACAAAACGTGAGCTGTCTTTGTTATTCTGAAAATCCAGATGAATTTTATATCTGCTCAAAAAAGCAGCATAGAACAATTTCATATACCAAGAGTCCTGGCTTTTTAACGATTATTTCATAATGACCATCAACTCACTGGCTTTCCAATCCCCTCCTCTTTTAATGGCCAGCAGAGACAGATACCATGTCAGACCACCCTAGAAGTCCCCTTCTTTCCTCCCTCCATCCAGTCCTTCCACATGCTTGAAGCCAGGCAGAGGGGTACCTCAGATTCCAAAGACATCCCAGGGGCAGGCTGAGGGCCATGCTTGCTTCAACTGGAAACTATGCTTCTGTGTGTGAAGCGAAGCTCATGAGACTAAAGAGGCCTCCCACCAGTACTCCAGCAAGTGTTGACCTGAACTGGGGACTTACCTGGGAGCTACTTATTGTGGTTGGGAGGAGAGGAAGGAGGCATTTTGTGAGATCATTTTATACACCGTTAACCTTTCCAAGTGAATCTGTATTGTGTTATGGGTTGAACTGTGTACCCCAAAAAGATACCTTGAAGTCCTAATCCTGGGTACCTGGGAAGATGAACTTTTTGCAAAAGAGTTATTGCAAGCAGAATCATTTAAACTGAATGAGGCTGACTGCAGTGGGCGGGCCCTTAGTCCAGTATGGCTGGTGTCTTTAGGAGGGGTGTGGGGACAGAAAGACAGATAGGAGGGGAGGGCACCATGGGAAGAAAGAGCATGCCACACGGTGACTGAGGAGGCACTGAAAACCCAAGGCTTGCTGGCCAAGTGCCAGGAGCTCCGGTGTCTAGGACAGACCCACCAGCACTGGCCCACGCACTTGTGGCTTCAACCTGCAGGGCTGAGAGAGCAGTTGTTTTTAGCCACCCAGTTTGTGGCGCTTGTGACAGCAACCTGAGGAAAGTGATGTGCCACTCTTCTGGCCCCTCTATCCTGCCAGGAAGGCTGAGGGATAGCCCAGGTGCCCAGCTGTCCGCCAGGCTGAGGGTCCCCAACAAAGGCTCTTTTATAATCAGATGCCCTGAGGGCTGCCCTGGGGACATACAGAAACAATGTTGAAAAGAAAGGAATGGGTGACCTGGACAACTCTGAAGGAAGATGCTTCTCTTCCTTCCGTCCTCTCTTGGGGGCTTCGGCTGCTCAGACTCTGAACTCTTCCCACCATGCACACCTTCCCAGAGGGGCTGGGCCAGACCTAATCCTGGTTCTCCTTGGTGGGTGGGAAGGCAGCCAGAGGGTTCCCAGGGCCCAGGCCTAGTTGCTTATTCACAGCCCGGGAACCACTGTGCAGAACACTCAAGGGGCCACACCTCCCATGCTGGACAGCCTCAGGGCACCCTTTCCAAACTGTCCGTGACCCCCCGATTGCTGCGAGGTCCCTCCAGCTCCTGGAGGGGGGTGTCACTATGTCTCGCAGTACTACAAGCTCTGCTCTTTGTGATCCAGTCACCTGTCCCACCAATCACACAGAGCAGCCCCTGCCCCCTCCATCCCCAGCCCCCATCAAATCCTCCTCCCCAGCGAGCATTCCCTCCTCCCCCCACCCACCCACTCAATCTTCCTGGTAGCCCATTCCAACTATGCTGTCGTGCTCCCACCCCACAGAAGCATTCCCTAGCCTGCCCGGGCCCTGCCTCCATGCCCCGCTAGGTCCCCAGGCCCCTTTCAGAGGGTGCAGCTGGGTCTCCAGTCCTGGTCCTGGGTGGCACAGGCTCGCCCTAGCCCTGGCCACAACCCCTCCCTGGCAGGGGAGCCCCGCCTCCCCCGCCGCGCAGTGCCTCCCCTCTCCCGGCGCCAGCGCCCCTCCCGCCTCATCCTGGCCTGGCCTAAGTAGTAGCTGCAGCTCCTTAGTGTCCAGGCGCCTGGCGGAAGGTAGCCGAAGGCGGACAGCGCCGAGATGAGCGTCGGCCAGGGCTTGCCCCGCAGCGTGGCGGCGGTGATCTCCTCCTCGTCCTCACGGCCTCCCGCGTCCAGCTTCTCGGGCGAGACCATGTCTGTCCCGCCCGGCCAGGGATCCCGACCGAGTCCGCTTGCGGGGTGCTCCGCGCCCGCGTTCGGCAGTTGCCGGGAAACCGCAGCCTTGTGTCACAAAGCTGGGCGGGGGGTGGGGGGGAGGGGCAGGGCGCAAGGCGGAGGAAGCAGAGCCAGGGGCGCAGGGCCAGGGGCTCAGGACGTAGGGCCCAGCCGGGCTGGGGATGGGGCCGTGTCCTCCAGTCTCCCAGCGAGTCCCTGGAGCGGCCACTTAGGACAGGAGCAGCCCCGTCTGTTGGGCGGGTGGCAGACCCCTGGGCTCGCCCCCGACTGCTTGCTCTTGCCCTTGCGCTTGTGGACCGTCCCAAGTGGGCTGTCCCGGGGAGGTGCAGGCGCCCCCGCACCCCCCCGCACGCGGCTTCTGAAACGCTCCATGAGCTGCGGAACAGAAGTGGAAGCTGAAGGTGGAATTCATTGCCATCGTGTATTAACTCAGTATGTCCGTAGCAGCGTCGCGTCAACGTGCAAGGAGCCGTGTTTCAGGGCCTCAGTCACCACGAGGGGCCAGCGCTCAAGGTACTGGCCGGTGAGTGTGCAGCGGCACGAAGTGAATCCAGCCACGTGGAATCTGGCAAAACCGAGCTGTTCCTGAGCGCTCTGCTGTTTCTTGAGCCAATTGCTGGTTCAAGAGGTACGTTCCTTTTGTTGAAAATTCACTCAACTCTAAAGCCTCGGATGTGTGTGTGTATCAATAAAAAGGAAAAGGGGAACAAAACAGGGCTTGGGAATACTTTAACTAGGGCGGCTCTAGGAAGGCTTACCTGAAACAAATGATGATGAGGAGCTGGACTTTTGAAATCTGGGGAACAGTCATGCCAGGCAGAGGGAAGGGCATCTGAGGCTGAGCCCATCGATGTGTTGGCGGCAGAAAGGGAGGACAAGGAGGTACAGCTTCCAGAAGGGGAAGGCAGTAGGGAGTACAGGTGGACAGGCAGGGGAGGGGGTGTTCTCAGGCCCAGATCAAGGAACACCCGTCTTAGGGAGCTTCTTGCCTTCAGGTCCTTGATGTAGGCTTGTGCCATAGCTTGCCCCCTCAGTCCTTAGCTCTCTGCTAAGGTAGACTTGGGGTCCAGAGGTCCTGTGGGCAGGATTTCAGACAAAGCTGTGCAGTACCATGTGTCTCGCACACAGCCACATGATTTCCTGGAGATCCGTGTGTGCTTTGTTTGCCCTCCTCACCCATCTTTCTGCTCCACTGCCAAAGCAGACGTCCAGCCTGAGTTGGCCAGAGCGAGGTACCAGCCTTCCATGTTCCCATGCTCCCAGGGACTCATCAACCTCAGGGACCACTTGGAGATGTTGTTCCTGGAGCTTAGAGACATAGTTTCACCTCTCCTATGCTTGAGATAAAGAAGAGTCTCTCATCCTTCCCCCATGGGCAGAGGCCCTCATGAAAGCATCAGCAAATATTCTGTTATCTCTAGGGAAAAAATGCTCTTATAATTTCCAGCTACCTCTGCAAACTATCTTATAGACAGGAGAGAGGTGTCACTAAGTATTACAGATTGACTTGCATAGATGATCTGGTATCATATATGGGAATCTGGAAGTAAATGGCACCAATTGTCTGATGAATTCAGCTGGAACTTCAGACTTAAATCATTTCATTGTAAAAAATATAATGTGCTATCTTGATGTGACACTGTAGCTTCAATTTCAGAAGGTGGCATTTTGTTCTGCACTAGGTTGGCAGCTCTGGGGAGCAGAGTATATTTCTGACAATACTGATGGCTCATCTGGCATACAGTGGGTACTTGGCTAATAGATGCTAAGTACAAATACGACTGTGATGTCTGGGGCTCCTGTTGAAAGCTGTGGCTGAGATGAGGGTGGGGTTCATGAAGTTCCCTTGGAAGGTGTATTCATCAGGCAAAAGGATACTGGTTCAAAATACCAGAAATTGGTTAGTTTTTATGAAGGGTATTTATTTTGGGTAGGAGCTTAAAGATACCATGGCCATAAGCATAAGTTACTTCCTTCGCCAAAGTCTATTTTCATGTATTGGAGCAAGATGGCTGCTGATGGCTGTGAGGGTTCAGGCTTCCTGGGCTCCTCCCTTCCAAAGTCTTGCTTCTCTCTGGATTCAAGGTTCATTTATTCCCAGGGCTTGCTTCTCTCTGGGGCTGGATTCTCTTTTCTCCTTATGCTTACTTCCCGGGGCTCCAGCTTAAGGCTTCATCATCAAACTCCAACACAAAAACTCCAACATCAAAAACACTCAATTCTGTCCTTTGCCATGCCTTGTATCTGTGAGTCCCTACCCCTTGGTGGGTGGGAACTCAATGCCCTAATGACATGGCCCAATCAAAGCCCTATCATAAGTTAACCATGCCCTAGTACAGATCAGATTTCAAACATAATCCAGTATCTATTTTTGGAATTCATAACCATATCAAACTGCTACAGAAGGTAAGTCCAGGGAGCAGGAGTGAGAGCCTGTGGGGGCACTGTCAAGGTCCCATGGAGGAACTGGAGCTCGACATTGATCAGAGCTTTCTGAGGAGTGAAGATAATGGCTCTCAGCATTTTCCACCAGAGGATTAACTTGGAGGAGCATTTAGCTCCCACTCCCATTCCTCCTTGGCTGAGGTTTGTCCTTGTGTGGTTCATGCACACTCCTGCTGAGTGCTGTGCAGGCTCCCCTTAAACATCCCCTTGGGCATCAAAGAAGTCCTGGGAAAGAGAATGAAAGACATATGAGCATCTACTCACAAGAGGCTATTTTCAAGAGCCCCAAGCAGGGGCTGAATCCCATGGGAGACTTAGAGAATGCAGGCAGGGCATCAAGAGAGAAGGAACAGATAGGGCAAACTTTACTAGCATCAATTAAGAAGAGGTTTTAGTTTCTCTCTTTTTCAAACTCTTTTCCCACATGATCCTATCAACATTCCACGTACATGAATGGAACATGAGGTTAATGAACCTAATCTGATTACATTCCCCAGATCTGCAATGTCTATGGTGGGGGAAGAGAAAGAATAAAAGAAAGAAAAATCCAACTCTCGAACAAGAGAAATTAATAGTACAGGGGTGCAAACTGAGCATGGCTTAAGTGTGCAGCAAGTCAGTCTCTTTATCAAATTACATCAGTGGTATGAGATGTGCACCTTCCAGTCCCAACCAGCATCATGGGAACAGCATCATGTTAGTGCTTAGAGCTCCACTCAGGGTCTCACTGGGCACTGCTCTGGCACAGGCCAGACTCAAATGTGGCAACCCTATGCAGATGGCTCAGAGGAAAACAAATGCCTTGGAGGGGTGGCTACCAGCTGAAGGAACTTGGGATGCTCCACAGGCTCTTAAGAGGTCCATATCCACATTGCAGCTGGAATCCAGTGCATTGACTCCTGACACCTGGGCAGAATATAAGCTTGGAAGGACTCATGGAAATTACATGTTTTTTTGAGAATGGAAGGAGAAATTGAACAAGATAGTCTTTATGTCACCTTAGCTGTGGCTTCAGCTCATCTTGATGGCACACTAGAAATGTTTATCATGAGTTCTCATAAATTCATGGGCTTCCTTTAGGTTCCAACTACCTAGTTTATTATAAAGCTGTGAAGTAGTAAGGTAAGTGACTTGGTTCAGGTACCATGGACAGATGCTGCTGCTGAAAGCAATATACCAGAAATGGGGTGGCTTTTACAATGGGATTTATTAGGTTTGAAGCTTGAAGTTGCAAGGCTGGGAAAAATGTCCAAATCTAGACATCAGGTGAAGCTTCCTCCCAAAAGATCAGCTCCTGGTGATCCTGGACTCCTGCCACATGGAATAGCGGCCTTCCAGACTCTGCTTTCTCCTGCAGTCTCACTTTCTCCCCAAGCTGAACTGTGGATGATCAGGCACATGGCAGGGCATAATAGTGGCATTGGCTGTCTCTCCCCTCTCCTCTGGGACTCCTTGCCAGTTCTGCTTTGGGCTGCTCTGTATGTGTCTTTTCTCTCACACGGGTTCATTAACTTCAACTTCTGGAGGCTGCTCTCTGTCACTGCAGCTCTTTTATGTGTCTGGGGATTCCTCTGTTTATAAAGGGCTCCACTAAGAGGATTAAGACTTACCCTGGGCTATGCTCTACTGGGGCAATCTAACCAAATGGTTCTTATTTTCTCATGGTCCACAAAAGACTCAAACCAACACAGGGCCCAATATCACTGAAAGAGCTTTTTTCTTGGGACTCTTGGGCCATTCACTCACTGAGACAGGGCATTGACTGTACAACATGTTAGCCATTGATCCCCTGCGGCTGAGAAACAGAGCAATATACACACTTTCTTCTTCACTCCACCTTGGAAACCTTTTTTCGCTGAAGTGGAGAGAAGGGGGAAAATATCCTGTGAATACATTAAAATAACACACATCTAAAAAAATGCCTTCTCTTGAAAATGCAGTGCTTATTAGGACTGGAATAGATTGGCACACATCAAATATAAAAAAATGTATGAGTTCATAAACATTCTCAAACTAAACCAACTACCTGGTCCACCAACTCTTCAAAAATAGAAGCATTTATTTTGCTTTTTCTGTATAAATTTTATTTCTGAGTAAACAAACAGCTAATGGGGGAAATTTCTTCTTTATATAAAAATATGAGTTAATATAGAAGGAATGATAACACTAGGATTTTTTATTTTCAACTTCTAACAAAAAATAGATCTACACAACAATCACAACATTAGAACAGATACTAAAATCATTAAGTGATACTTTAATAGGTGTGATGGTCAAGTTATTGTGTTAACTTGTTTAGGTTATGGTGTCCAGTTGTGTGGTCAAGCAATAACTGGCCTGGTTATTAGCATGAGGGTATTTTGTAGCTGAGTTTGCAGCTACAGCCAGTTGATTATATCAGCAGTCAATTGCATCTACAACCAACAAAGGTGATTGCTTTCAGCAAAGTGGAAATTCTCATGCAATCACCTAGAGGTCTTAAAATCCAAAAAAACAAAACAAAACAAAAAAGAATTTCATAAACCAGAAAGAATTTCTGCCCCTACATCCATCGGCTTCCCCCAGGGAATATGGAATTACCAGACTTCACAATCACCTTCATCAGAGTTTTCAGCTTTCAGACTGCCCTTCAGAATTTTGAAGTTCCTAGCCTCATGATTACATAAGCTAATTCTGATACTACATTGATATATAAATAATATATAAATAATATAAAATAATATAAAAGCATATAGCATATAAAGATATTGTATTTAAAATATAAATAAATATAAATATAATAACTATAAATAAAACATGTTGTCAGTAGTAGTTCTTTGGAGAATGCTGATTGATACAGTGGGGATCTGTATAATAAAGGCATAAGGCTGATAATAAAGGAGCCCACTGAACAATCTTTAATCATTATCAGTAAAAGGGGACAACCAGATTTTATGGTATGAAACAAAGGAAATAGCACCACCTGTGAAGTATCCTTGAGTGAAAAATTCAACCCAAATCTATGCAAGTCTCTGGATCTAATTTTCAGTTTGATAGGAAAGAGAGAAATAAAGAAGAAAATGAAATAACAGCAAATTTTGAAAAATACGGGGCACTCTGGAGAACTACTGATTCAATTTCTCCAAGAAACTGATGATCTAAAAACTAGATGAGGGAGGGTGTACAGTTACAGAATAAGAAACTAAACATCTAAACATAGCACTTAAAAGTAATGTGTGGACTTTGGATCCTGACCCAAACAAATCAACAGATAAAAAATATTTATTTTTTGAGGCAGCATAGGAAATTTAGACTATGGGCTAGGTATTAGTTGAATATAAGAAATAATTATTAATTTTATTAGTTATAATGGCACAATGGTTAGATAAAAAAGAAGAAAAAGTTATTGTTTATGGATACATACTAAAGTGTTTAGGATAAAATGATGGGTTGGATTTCTCAAGAAATAGTCCAGTAACAAAAAAAGAAAAGAAAAATAGAGTAGATGAAGCACTGGGAAATTTGGGTAATTGTTCATGCAGAATGAAAGGACACATGGGATCCATTGTGTTATCCTTTCTACTGCTAGACATGTTCACAATTTTCTGTAATAAAAGATAGGAAGAGTAGAGTTGGTAAGAGATAGTGTTTTCTGCAAACACCAGAACTCCACATATCATCAGTTTAACCCACAAATAGTGCACACTAAATGCCAGGGTCTGTGGGAGGTGCTGGAGAGAGAGAGGTTTTTTTTTCCTGAGAGATGGGATTATATTAAGGCAAGTTTCATGGCTAAAGTCCAATGACCTAGAATGTTAGGAATGAATCTGCAGTCCAGAATGTTAGGCTTCTTTACATGTGCAGCCAAGGAGACTGCACAACACACCACAGGCATGAAGAGGCATCCAAACGGAGGAGTAGACAGAGTTACTGTCAGGTTTGGGAGACAGGCAGTGTCTTACTTTACCACAGGGCTGCTGATGCAAAGTACCAGAAATGTATTGGCTTTTATAATGGGGAGTTTATCAGAGTAAAACTTACAGTTCCAAGCCTGAAAAATGTCCAAGTAAAGGCACCGTCAGAGATGCTTTCTCACCAAAATTAGCTGCTGGAGATCCTGGTGGCCTGCCATGTAGTGAAGCAAGATGGGGGGTCATCTATGCCAAGGTCCCTGCCTTCTCCACAAAGCTCACCTTCTTCTGGGACTCAGCTGTGGACAGTCAGGCACATGGCAGGCTCATCTCCTTAGCTTTGAACTTCTAAGTGGGCCCAGCCTCTTGGGGGCCTCTTTCCATGCCTCTGTGTTCTGCAGAGTCCAGACTCCAGGACCCCTCTCAGCCTCTAGGGGCTTCTCTGTTTCCCTGCAGTCCTCTCTCTCATGTGGCAGGATCAAGATGGTGGCTTCCTTTCTCTGTGTGTCTCTTCCTCTGTGTCTCCACATATATAAGGTCCAGCAAGAGGGTGGTGACCCAACCTGAGTCATGCCTCACTGATGTAGTCTAACCAAAAGCGATCTAATCAGGTAATTCAGTCAAGCACCATTAACAATCCAATGCAATCAAAGCCTCTCACACACATAGCAATGGGTTAGTTCAAAAATATAATCTCTTTTTGGGATTCACTGAATTCAAACTGACACAGGAAGGTCTAGGTAAAATTTAATGAAGCTGGATGGCATAGACTCAAAGCAAATCACAGCTGTGTGTCATAGGGTTCTTATTAGGCCTGGCCTGAGAAGGACTCAGAAACTACAAAGGTAAGATAAACATGGAATGCTGCATCCAGCACACCCTTATCTTAAGCTCTGCATTGTGGCTGGAAGTCAGGCTTCTTCTTGGAGTCAGAATGACCTTTGTGTCTCATCTTGTAGGCAATGGGGTGGGGGGTTCCATTCTTATGGATAAGAGTTAAGACAGCAAAGTTTCAAATGCCAGTGATTTTAGAGATTTTTCAGTACTATGTCCTTGATGCTAATTAACAGAAGCAGTAACCATACATTCACAGTGGCACCCCTAGAAGTACAGCACCCCTAGAAGTAGAGCACCCCTAGCAAAAGAGAACTTTAGAATTATGGCATCCCTAGAAGTATGACCCAGCAAGCCAGTCTGTGCTCTGCCTATAGCTCCTTACATGGACCTTCACCAAATCTGTGTCAATAAAGTTTCACTGGAAAAGAAAGCACCGTAGCACCTCTATGAGCAGTGATGATAGAACCTCCATTGCTGAGAATTCCACTTCACTGTTTGCTGCACTAAGTACACTAAGCAATTTGCATGGTGTGTTTCCTTTACTATCTTACCCTATTTAGACTACACTTATTTGCAATTCGGGGATATCTCAGTCTCCAGAGATGCTCAGTTCACCAATGAGCCAAAATCCCCTCTGGACAAAATCCCCTCTGGATTTGCAGCCTGAGGACTTGAGGTGGTGTAGCATTTTTGGAGAGAACTGAATGCTCTTTTTCCCCAGAACTCTCACAGCTATGCTGATTTCATCTCCTCCATAGTCTTTCTTCCATCTAACAAGCATTCCCCAAGTTCCCCTAACCACCAGTATACTACGGCTTGGAAGGCAGCACCCTTGTCTCTGAGGACCTCAAAATCCCACAGACACTATCCCACCTGCTTTGTCTAACACCACTACAGAATTGGTGGGCATACTATATGAGGAAAGTCAGATGACCCCAGCATTATCATCAATTTGGCTTGTGTTCATAGAAATATTAGAAGTAGTTACATGAGGATTCAGGTCATAAGGATTGGACTTTGGAATGTAACATAACTTATCAAATTCATCCTCTTGTAGTGGGATGGTCAGTGAAAGCAGCAGTCATATACTGAGTAGCTTAGTTTTTTTCATAATATGCACATGCATGCTTACAGGATGAAAAGTTTTTAGTAGTTGCAGAGTGAGCACCAGCCTCATCACCTGCTTTGTCAGGCCAAATTTCACTCCATGCTTTGCACAGTGTGCTGCAGCCAGCACCATACCTCAGATGCTCCCATCCACAGAAGCCTGCAGCTCAGGAACCCACCCAAGG
The DNA here is from genome assembly GCF_030445035.2 of Dasypus novemcinctus. Lineage (NCBI taxonomy): Eukaryota > Metazoa > Chordata > Mammalia > Cingulata > Dasypodidae > Dasypus > Dasypus novemcinctus. Next base: position 9,349,107 of record NC_080700.1, on the reverse strand, counting down.
GCCTCCCCCTCACTCCCCAGGCAGTGCTGGAGTCTCCTGCCAAACATGGAGGTTTGCACAAGCTTCCAGAATGCCAAATGTATCTCACTGGAATGTCAGCTCACTTATCGATTTGTCCCACACAACTGTTAAGGCAAGCACAGGGGCTCTTTTCTCCTTTACCCAGGAGCACTTAGCACAACACATCCAAGTGGGAGTCCATTATTTGATGGATGCATGAAGTGCACAGGGAAAATCCAGATGATGCAAGGGCTCCATGGAGGAGTGAACTAAAAGGGCAACACAGGAAAGGATACGACAGATGAGGACATGAGTGGAGAGGGTGGAGGAATGTTCTAGGCTGCATGTTTTCTTCACAGTATTCACAACCACATTACTGATGTGTGTGGCAATGTAGGCAAGTCTCCCCTCTTTAAACTGTAAACTCAGGGTTTACTTTCATACCAAGGATGAGCTGAGAAACAATGAAGATAGACTAGAGGTGTGGGTGGTTTGGGAGAGGGCAGCAAGGTGGGGCATGAGAGGGCATGAGACTTCAGAGAAGGCAGAAGTGATGCTAGGCTTGGTTTCTGCAGCAAGGAGAGACTGTGGAAGGGTTTCTGAGGCATAGCATGATCCAAAATGGGGCTCAGGCCCAAAGTCATGCACTGCTATAAGGACCGTAAGTCATACTACTTCACAGGTTTCCAAGGGATATGAGAATCCTTTTAGTCTGGCCCCCAAGTGAGCAGCTATTCTCCTGGATATATGAACACATCTGAATCAATTGCAGCTCTCTCCTGGTCAATCTTTTATTTGTTTCTATTTGTCTCTTTCCATTAGAGCTCTAGAACTCATAAAGTTTCAATATCTTTTATGCTAAAGATAAAAACACCTAAAAAGTAAAGATAAAGAGTTTTAAAAAGTTGCAGCATGATGGGGTTGTGTGATGTTCATCACCATCCAGTTGTTGCCCAATTGATGATGTGAGCCCTGGCTGGCCATTGTCAGGGCATTCTTTAGATGACTTTAGACCATTAGGTGTTTGCATCACTATTGTCAGTCTGTCTGGACTGACTGGCACGTATATAGAGTTTGCATTGCTAATTGCTTTCTGGGATTGGAGTTGTTGCCATGATTGCCAAAGGCAGGGCTGCAGCTTCTCACTGTCCCCCACACACAGCTCAGGACACATACTGCTTAGGTTATTTATGAGAGATGAACAGCCTCCCACCCATAGCCCACATCATTTCCCCCCCTTATGCTGAAGCGTAATTTGCTTGGCTTTGGCATAATTATTGTTGGAGTTATGAGGTGGATGGCTGTTTGTTGTTTTGATTATTTTATTAATTTTTCAATGAGGACATAAAGACAAATTTCCTGGGTAGCATTCAGTGTTGATCCTGTTTTTAGAAGAAGTTTTTGTTCTGAACAGTAGAGTCCTGAGGATGGGTTCCCCTAGCAGTCATTCTGGGGGTTATTTGTGTTTACATGGATTTCTTGCCAGGCTCCAGATCCATCTATTAATTTTATTTTACCCTTAGTGAGTTTACACCTTTAATCTTAAAGGGGTGCTGAAGGGAGATGATTGTTTTTTTGTAACTACTTTCTCCTGGCTATGGGTTGTAGTCCTTACCTAACAAAGTATAAAAATTTGTTAGTTTATTTTGACTTGAGGAAGACAGATCTGACATTCTCTTTGAAGATGTATGAAGTTTTTATCTGGTTAATAAGATGTGAAAGAAACAAATTCAATTAGAGTTTTGGAATACCTGTTTTTAAAAGAGGACATTGGATTACAGATGTAGACAAGGTTAGGTGCCCAGAAAAATGGCACCCCTTTTGAAAGTTGATGGGAAACAGTATACAAACACACACACACACATATATATACATACACACACATATATTTTAAGTTATTTATTTTCAGAGAGAAATTGTAATAGATAACCATATTTGTTACTTAGCTTTGTTTTGAAGATGCACTTCAGGTTATTAAATGATTGGCACTCATGCTTTGGCAGGTGTTTTTGATGAATTGGCACATTTTGGGCACTTGGTTCCATGTAGGATTAGTGCACCAACTTGGAAATTCTCTTAGTTGTTAGCTGTGGAAGTGATCAGAGCTACAGAATAAAGGTTTTACATTTTGGTTTTAATTGTACTTTTTTGGTAAGTCTGACTGTTCAATAGGTGACTTATCACTAGCAAGCAAGCCTGGTTTTGCTACATAGTAGAGTACAGTAGAGTAGTGGAGTGGTTGAGCCTGGCACCAATTAACTGGTGGCCCCATTTTCAGCTAAGATCACCAGCTTATTTTATAGACATGTTTATTATCTATTTAGAAAATGAAGTTACCAGGAATTTAACATGTTTAATGTACTTTTGTACCCAATCCAGAATGGAAAAGATAGCATTATAATTATTAGTCATATATTTAGAACAGGATAAAAGTACAGCACTTAATATTAATTAATGTATTACTTAATGCATAAGGATTCTGAGCTGCAATTAGTAGTTTAAGTTTCAGGTTTATAATACTTTACATGTTATCTCTCCATGGGAGCAGGCCATAAAGCCAATTGTGTTTAAATTTTTACTTAGAGTAATCTGGTAATTATGGCTCCACTTAGCATGTTCTTCACAAAGTGAGCAAGTCACAGCATTGCTGATTCTAGAGAGCATTTTCAGTATTTTACTGGCCTGGTGTACAGTGCTCTCTGGCACTATGGAACAGTGCCAGTCTGGAGGCAATATCCATTATACCGAGCCATCATTGGCTGCTGCAGGAGTTTGAAAGTGCAACATATTTCTATTGACTTCAGGGACACAACCAGGGGTCTAATGTAGTAAATGTTTTTATTATTTGGTGAGTTAGTGACCATCTTAGCCAATAACTTTTATGGAGAGGCAATTTGTAATGTATTCAAGGCCTGGTTTGAATGCAAGAGACTTTGACAATGTTGATGTTTATTTTTTGATCTTTATACTTTTAAACATTTTTTAAAAGATTTATTTATTTATTTATTCCTCTTCCCTTCCCCACCCCCCAACCCCGGTTGTCTATTCTCTGTGTCCATTTGCTGCATCATCCTTGTCTGCTTCTGTTGTTGTCAGTGGCATGGGAATCTGTGTTTCTTTTTTGTTGCATCATCTTGTGTCATTTCTCCATGTGTGCAGCACCATTCCTGGGCAGGCTGCACTTTCTTTCATGCTGGGCAGCTCTCCTTATGGGGTGCACTCCTTCCACGTGGGGCTCCCCTACATGGGGACACCCCTGCATGGCATGGCACTCCTTGCATGCATCAGCACTGTGCATGGGCCAGCGCCACACGGGTCAAGGAGGCCCAGGTTTTGAACCGCAGACCTCCCATGTGGTAGACAGATGCCCTAACCACTGGGCCAAGTCTGCCGCCTATACTTTTAAATATTTTTAATGCAATATGTTACATATTAAATGACTGCTTACTTTTACAATTGTACCATGAAGACATTAGGAGGTATTTTACTTTAGTAACAGAGGAAAAAACTATTTTTCATTGTTAAAATGAAAATGGAAGATTCCTAATGGAATCAAGGTAGCTTTTCATTACCATTTGCTTAAATATGCACCTTGCAGTGACTTTTAGACAAGCTTTATTACTATGATTTTACTTTTTGCCATTAATAGAAAATCAGGTTTTAGTTAACAATGGCTTTTAAAACTAGAGCAATTTAAATGTTTCAGTTTGGAAGATGTTTTTACAAATTTTTACAACTGACCACAATTATACACTGGCAAATTTACTCCAGATTACAATTAGCAACCAATGGAATTTACTCCACGCATCTAAGAGAGAGAGGGAGAAGTTTTACACTTAATTTAATTTTATGAAACATGGGTTTACAGTTTCCATTATTTTAAATATTTAACACATACAATGTTAACTATTAATCTGGTGTTCTATAAACCTAAAAGATAATACTTAAGCCAAACAAGTTGAAATTGTTATTGATTAAATACAGAATGTTGTTTTTCTTTTTACAGGGGTGTAAAACCTCTTATTTTTTATAATTTTAAAACTGAATAATTTTAAAAGCATACTAACTTTTAGGCTTTGGAATATAAAGCGATTATTTAACCTGTTTTAATTATAATTTAATGAGGATTTTATAGCCTTTTAATAGTTTTGTATATTTAGATTTTACATAGCTTTTTGTATTGTTAGTTTAATTTGGGTTTTAGAAATATATATATATTACTTATATAAGTGCATCTTTAATGTTAATAAATTGAGCAAATAGGCAGACATGAATAGTTTGATACAGAAACAACAATTTGTTATGTTTTTAAAGATTTGTTTATTTATTTTTATTTCTCTCCCCTTCCCCCCATCCCAGTTGTCTGTTCTATATCTATTTGCTGCCTCTTCTTTGTCACTTCTGTTGTTGTCAGGAGCACGGGAATCTGTGTCTCTTTTGTTGCATCATCTTGTTGTGTCAGCTCTCTCTGTGGGCAGTGCCATTCTTAGGCAGGCTGCACTTTCTTTCACACTGGGCAGCTCTCCTTATGGGGTGCACTTCTTATGTGTGGGGCTCCCCTATACGGGAGACACCCCTGCGTGGCATGGCACTCATTGTGTGCATCAGCACTGCACATGAACCAGCTCCACAAGGGTCAAGGAGGCCTGGGGTTTCAACCACAGACCTCCCATGTGGTAGATGGATGCCCTAACCACTGGGCCAAGTCTGCTTCCCACAATTTGTTATTTAAAATCTCCCTTTCTACCTTTGTTTATAATTAAAGAGTTACAAACATGTAGTAAAATATATATATATATATGATCAAGTGCTATAACATTTTTATATTTGCAGTTTGACCACTGGTTCACACAGCCATAAACCCTCTAATGTGACAGGTAACATTGCATTAATATAGATGGTATACATATACACACATACATATGAATGCATTGACAACAATTAGAGGAAATGCTTTATAGTAATTTTCCCTTGAGGTTTTAAGCACATTAATTTATTTACTGAGTGTTTATTATGTACCAGGTACTAGTGCCAGCAATCGGGTTGGGAGTGGGGTGGAGTTGGTGGCAATGCCTGACAAAATCGCTGTTTGGAGGGAACCTGGTAAGCATTTGGGCTGCTGTTTAGACTGGAAAGAAACCAGGTAGTTTTACTTATTTCTTTTTCTTTGAGACAGCCTGAACAATGGGGGGATTGTTTAGTGAGGCCTGGTACCCTAGGAAAAATATTGTTTATTTTGGAAAATTTTGTAAGTTATTTTTTATTTTTAGTGGAGATAATTAATTAGAATTAATTTATATTATTTTAAAAGTTAAGGAAAAAGACAGTTTTTCCTTTAAAAGGGTAAAGAGGAAATGAGAAGACCAAAAAATAATTAGAATGGCACAAAAGTGAATGCATAAACCCCCTTTTTTCTAATTTAATTATAAGTTTCTACAGTTTAATTATTAAGTTGAATTGTAAGGGGTGGGCCAGATTTCTAGGAATTGAAAGTAAATGCAGTCTACAATTACTATTACAATAGTTGAAATCCAGGCTACATTTGTTCCATTGTAATAGCCCCAGCTACCAACTTATATGTGTATGTATATATATGTGTATTTTAAAATGATTCTAATTATTAGCTGCAGTTCTTAGTATGTTTTTACCTTAAGATAAATTGGACACCTTTATTAACTAAATTACAAGAACCTTATTAATAATAACCCTGCATGGTTTTCCTGTTTTTTTTTTCTGCAGTATTTCACGACCCTTACTGCTGACTGCTCCAAGCCAAACCATTAAAGGGGCTATCAAGTGGTTAGAGGTTTATTGTTTTCAAGCAATAGCCTCTTTCCTTTAGACCAAGGTATTTTACCAGTTTACAATTTTAAACATTTTAAAGCATTTCTACATACACTTACAAAGACAGAGATTTCCTTTACTTCCCCCCTTTCAGGTAGAACAGTGATTTGATAGGAGTGTGGCTTATGAAGAGAAGGTGTGGATTCACTGGAAAGGGACAAGCTGCTCCCCCTTCCCAGCTCTCCACTTTTGTTATGCATCCTTCTAAAGGGAGGAGGGAAGATAAGATGATGGGAGCAAGTTCTAGGTTACTAAAATGGCTTGAAAGAACTTTTCAATAGTACCTTTCCCAGGGACCCCCACATCGGCAGAGTTATGATTCAAGTTACTAGCTCCATCAGCCACCCTGACTGGGCCAACTCCAATAAACTTGGGTGTATGGCACAGACACCAACACAGACAATCCCTGAGCTCTGGCAAATGGGCAGACACAGAGAGGCAAGACAGCAGAGCGTTCACACACACATTCAGATGGTGTGGCTTCGCTTTATAAACTACGATCAATTCACTCCTTTGCCAATGACAAGGGATGGTTTCCAGCTTAATCAAATTTTACCACTTTACATAATTACACAATTATAACACTAGCATTTAGCAGACAAACAGAAGCACAAAATTTATCAATCTGATTCACTATTTTTACATATATTTTTTTGGCATAACTGCCCCCACAGCATTACAAACTTTAGAGAGAGAGAACACTTAAAATTAACATCTGAACAGGCTCTCCTGCTTATGCTTGCTGTCTACAAAGAGAATTCATTTGCAATTCAGCACCATAACAAAAGATTCCAGCTAGACCTTTTTACTGTTTAACTTTACACCCAGATCAAGCATCACCAGAAAACCAATTCATTTCCCTGTAACCAAGTTTTTCAAAATCCAGACCAATTTCCAGGACATTAGGACTCAAACCTATAGACATCCTTTTTTATTATAATCAAGCCTTCATTACCTCAGTGGAGACAAGACCAGAACCAGATACTAACATGCAGTTAGACAAACCCAAACACCAGGCTTTTTCCTTTTTTCTCTTCCTTCCTTACCTGGAGGAGACGGCTTCTTCATGCATTCTCAGGAGTACTGGGGCCTCCTCCTTTAGTGAGTGTATCAGGCTCCCTCCTAATTTTAGAATTAGGCTTTCCCTGTGCTATGCCCCCAGGGGTCTTCTTACCTGTCCAACATGCAAAGCTCCTTGCTTCTTTCTCAGTGTTTCTCAAACCCTCCAGTACCTCAGTTTCATCCAGGAGGGCTCCAGCAAAGTCCACAACCTCTTTCTGGACTCAAATGAGGTGTCCAGGGGCACCAGGGGCTGGGTTTGACCCAGGCCCTCCCAACCTTCTCAGAGACATCCTGGAGGGGGCAAACAACCGTTGCTGCCTCTGACCTTCTCAGCATATCCTGGATGAGCCTCCATATGTAGTAACAAGTAGAGTGCATATGGTATTGAGGCCAGGACATGAGAACTCTGAGAAGGAAGATGATTTATTTTGACTAGCCAGACTCGGCAGACTCCCATCCTGATAAAAACCAAGTCCCAAACAGAGTTTTGGGTTCCCTTTTATACAGAAAATATATAAGGGTGGGGAGTTAAATGGTGCTTTTATGAAAGAAAATGACTTTCTTTGTTAGTTAAATGTTTCTCTGAGTACCAGATAGGTTTTGAATTAACATATTCCCCACATTCCAGGTAAGTTTGAATAAGTTTGAATATCACCCACATTCCATCTGGATGAAACCTTGACTAGACATCCTTTCTGAAAATTCATAGTCTAAAAGGTCTATATTACTTAATTGGATTTCTAGGCACACTTGGATACAGAATTAGATAATTTTGAATTCATGCACAGGATATATTATATCCCCCCTTGAGGCCAAGCTTAAGTTTATTAAGCTTCGGCATCACTATTGTCAGAGTCTTTCTGGACTGTCTGGTATGTATATACAGTTTGAATTGCTAAATTATTTTCTAGGACTGGAGTTGTTGCCATGGTTACCAAGTACAGGGCTACAGCTTCTCACTGTCCCACACACACAGCTCATGACACATACAGTTTAGGTTATTTATGAATAGATGAGCAGCCTCCCACCCATAGCCCACATCACCATTATCCCAGCAGCTGAAGGTCTTAAAGCAAAACCAAGGCTCTCATCAGTCACAACTCCTGTCTCTACTTCTCTATGCTCTCCCAAGGAAGTTATCCCCTTTGCTGTTTCAAATGCATGGCCTGCCCCAGAAAATCTGAACTTGCCCATCCCCAGGGTCACTGAGCTAATTCCACTAACAAATCCCTTCCTATTTACATATGAATACCTATCTTGTTGGCTGTTTCTTTAGAAAACCCTAATACTGGTAAAAATGCAGACATTATTAGTAGTTAATATGCCCTATGATTACTTTGTGCTGGGCTTTTTTCTAAGTGTTTTTATGTGTATTAACTCATTTTGTCTTTATTGATGATTAGTCATTTGGAAACAAGGCCCAAGCTCATACAGTTTGCACAAGACATTGACATCAACCCCAGGCGCCTGACTCCTGAATGCAGATTCCCAGTCCTCTGATGTACTGCTGCTCAAACCAGGTTCAAGGCTCATCTTCACTCCTGGTGATAGCCAGGTCAGGCATTGACCATCTCTAAGCTGTTTCCCACTCAGAGAGGGAACACTGCCCAAGTCCAAGGCCCCTGGGAATCATGCAAGCCTTGTTCTCAAGTGCTTAGCACAGAGCTCAGAACAGAGGCAGTTGAAAAGTAAACAGCAGCTCCTTTCCCTGTCCAAGGCCTTAGAACCAGTCAGTGGTAGAAACCCAGTCTCCTAATTCTGCAGCCCTTTCCACATCAGCCTGCTTTGTCTTGCTCTCCCCTCAAGCTTCAGCCTGACCATAATGGGAGAGTGAGGCATCTGTACTTTGCTAAATACAATGCAATTCACTCATGATTTACATTTTAGAAGATTTCCCCCCAATCATAACCACCCCTCACACAAGGTTTCTGATCACAGGCTGACATGATAAGAGTTTTCAGAAGATTAATCTGGGGGTGTGCAAGACAAACTGGACAAGAATAAGCCAGAGAGGAAATCAGAGAGCAGACTAGCACCATTACCTTAGAGAACTGGGGAAACTCATCTATATTCTCTAGTCACTCTTCATTGTAATGCTTTATTAAGTAATTTACAAAGGAAACAATAAGGTCTTTGGCATTAGGTGGTGATGAAAATAAAATACTGGTTTTAGTGACTCATCTTGTCCATTCTTACCCTTACATCAGGGGGGAATTAAAACAAATATTACAATAATTTAGTAACTCCAAAAGCAGAGTTGAGCATAGCTTATGAAGAATATAGGTACACTCTACTTTTGGAAAACTGAAGGTCTGAAAGTTCTGTGTTTCAAACCATAAGCCAAAGATTTATAAAAATATCAAGTATCCTGAAAAGCCTAATTAACAAAGTGGGCACTTAAATTAGAGATATAAGATTCTTAGCCCACTGAGCTAGCAGACTATTTAGGATCATGGAGAAAGCAACTTTGTATTAGGGATTACTTTTGAAGGTGGGAGGAATGGAACCATATCTTCACAACTTGAACCAAGTAATTGGAGGTGCCATTGTTTAATAGCCTCTTTTCCTAGTAAATTTTTGCTGTTAAAACAAAATCTTTTTGGGCCATTAATGCATAGTGCTACTCTAAAAAAATCAAAGAGAAATTTATTTTTTAAACAATCCAAAATATTTTTTCCAAAGTTTACTCAGGATTTAACTACTCCTAATGGCCAATACTTTCACATCAATCACGAATGTGTTATTCTTTAGTCTAATGAAAAAGTACTTGGCTTTATTGATGATGCTGTTTATAAAATATTACAAGGAATTTCCACAAAATATATCCTGAAAAGTAGTTTTAATTTCCAGAATCATCTACTTTTCTCATCCTTTTAAGAAATTGGTCCTTGTCTCTTCACCTCAACAGGACTTGTAACATAAAAGCAACAACAGTTTCTTTATCTTTTGTGTACATCTTCATCAACTGTAAGTGGTAATAAAAATCTTTCTTTATCTAATTTAATTTCAATATCTGGTGAGAGAAGAAAGGAAAAATGTCTTCATGTGATACCCTCAGAAACACTATCTTCCTTTAATTCTTTGTTCTGTTTTGATTTCTTCCAAACTGTATTTTTTTTTAATTTTTTTATTTTTTATTGACTTTGTAATAATATTACATTAAAAATATATATGTGAGGTCCCATTCAACCCCACCCCCCCCACCCCCCCTCTCCCCCCCCCCCAACAACACTCGTTCCCATCATCATGACACATCCATTGGATTTGGTAAGTACATCTTTGGGCACCTCTGCACCTCATATACATTGGTTCACATCATGGCCCATACTCTCCTCTATTCCATCAAGTGGGACCTGTGAGGATTTACAATGTCCGGTGATTACCTCTGAAGCACCATCTAGGGCAGCTCCATGTCCCGAAGACGCCTCCACCTCTCATCTCTTCCTGCCTTTCCCCATACCCTTTGTCCATTATGTCCACTTTTCCCAATCCAATGCCATCTCTTCTATGTGGACATTAGATTGGTTGTGTCCATTGCACCTCTATGTCAAGAGGAGGGTCAGATTCCACCTGGATGCTGGATGCAATCCTCCCATTTTCAGTTGTAATCACTCTAGGCTCCATGGTGTGGTGGTTGTCCTTCTTCAACTCCATCTTAGCTGAGTGTGGTAAGTCCAATAGATCAGATTGTAGGTGCTGGAGTCTGTTGAGGCTCAGGATCTGGCTATCACATTGTCAGTCCAGAGATTCAAATCCCCTAAATATATCTTAAACCCCAACATTAACTGCACCTCCAGCACATTAGCATGAAAGTCTTATGAAGGAAGATCCCATCTGAGGCCAGATTCATCACACATAAACACCATTTCCAAAGAGGGGCCATCTGCCCTGGTAGTTAACCCCATCGGCCATGACCATAACGCCCATGGGTCTCTTTAGCCCTCAAAGGAACCAATATCTGGGGGTTGTATCTGCTTTATCTGTCTCTCTGACTCTGCTCAGTTGTGCATGAGGGCAAACCTTTTGCCAGCCTCCAGACTCTTTTTTAGAAACTCGTAGCCATATAAACTCATTTCTCCTTTCCATTTCCCCCTTACTTTAGGTCAAACAGCATTTTAAAGTCATGGTATTTTATGTAGACATGGATATTCTGCTGATCCGCATTGAACCTTCCGTATAAGGTCATTTTCCAGTTGCATCATCAGTTGGTAGTTGATAGTGGTCCCTCGTTGCCAGGGAGGCTCATCCCCGGGTGTCATGTCCCGCGCTGGGGGGAAGGCATTGCATTTACATGCTGAGTTTGGCTTCGAGACTGGCCACATTTGAGTAACATGAAGGCTGACAGAAGGAAATTCCCAGGCACAAAGTTGCTCTAGGCCTTGTTCTTATTTTGGGTTTATCAGCTCACAAGCATAGTCATTAGCATCTGGGGCTCACTGTTGAACCCTCACTCCCTCCTGGTCCCCACCACTGTACCTGGGAGACTGTCGCTGCTCCCCTAGGGACCACGACAAAGCACCACTGGCCAGGAACCCAGTACCCCCCCTACTGTGGTTTTTAATTGTTGCCACTATGAGTATATCCAAACATTACCATGCACCCTGGACATATGTTCTGTACAGCTCCCTGTCAGTCATATATCACCTGTCATTGGTATCCCATACCAGTATCCCTCCATTGCCATTGTTGAAACACTCTGTGATCCAGAACTCCCCGAAATTTGAAGCCCAATATAATGTCATGGTCCCTTACTAGGGAATGGCATATAGCGATGAGTTTAAAGGATAGATAAAGAACTTGGATAAAGTTAGATAAAGAACTTAGATAAAGAATGTTGACTTGAAAAAATTCCACATCCTATTTTTTTCTTCTTTTTTTTTTTTTTTCACCCCCCCCCTAATTATTCAGCTTTTCTTCACAGGAGTCCTAGACCACAGCAATGTATATATATAATATACAGCACTCCCACACATCCACCAGAAAACCTTTTCCCTTCCACAGTGATACTCTTACGCCCTATTCATATCATATTTACTTAAAGTGATGTACAGAGTCTGAGACATTAGCTTTCTAACAAGGTGACATCTGTGCTTACATTATTGTGCATACTTTAGGATACACAGTTCTTTACATTTTTAGTTATCCTATGTTTTACATTATGGTTTACATTATCAGTCTGTCATCTCCTATATGTTATGGTGTAATATTACATGTTTTATATCCATCCTTGTGTACTCTCAAGAAACTCCTCTCTTACCCCCCATTTACTTTGGTTCCACACATTTAACGTCCATTTTCCCTTCCACCTTGGTGCCCTCAGTGATAGCCAACCTCCGTTTCCTGAGGAGCCACTTCCAGAGATAGATGGAATAGTGTTCAGGGCCTAACTTGCTCAACTGCCCCAATGCCCTGGGAGCCACCCTTTCTCTCGAGGGATACAGTTCCCTCTATTGGATGGCATTAGTCCTCCCCAGGACTCTCTACTACTCACTACTTGGGTTTCTACCCCATGGTGTCACCCACTCTGGCAGAATGAGCATTTAGACATTCCCCAGGAGCCCGTCCTGCATCAGACCCTCCCCTCCGAGCATTCTAAACAGGTAACCCTCTTTATTATATTTTGATATGATTTTCTCGGCATTTTACTCTCCACCAACACCTGACCCTCTCCTGGTTCGTATGCTACCCCTCCCTCCCCCCACTTTTGGGCAACGTTACCCACCCGTCCCTCCCCAGCCACCCTCAAACCCGCAAAGCCCCAAGCAAAGGCAACCCCTTGCCCCCCTTTTATCTCTTCTTTGTGTTCATACTTACCACCATCTCGTCTTAAATTCCACCCCTGCAGACATCGGCTCATATCCTTCCTCCACCCTCCGATTTCCTGCAAGCCTATCGTTCAGTCTCTTGCTATCTAGGGCAGCTTGTTTATTTCATATCATTGAGGTCATGTAGTATTTGTCCTTCAATGTCTGGGTTGCTTCACTCAACATAAGGTTCTCAAGATTCATCCATGTTATCACATGTGTTTGTAGTGTGTTTGTTCTTACAGCCGAGTAGTATTCCATTGTGTGTATATACCACATTTTATTGATCCACTCGTCTGTTGATGGGCATTTGGGTTGATTCCAACTTTTGGCAATAGTGAACAATGCTGCTATGAACATTGGTGTACATATATTGGTTTGTGTTCTTGTTTTCAGTTCTGCTGGGTATATTCCCAGCAGTGGTATTGCTGGGTCATATGGCAAATCTATGGCTAGTTTTTTGAGAAACCGCCATACTGTTCTCCAGAATGGTTGGATCCTTCTGCATTCCCACCAGCAGTGGATGAGTGTTCCCCTTCCTTCACATCCTCTCCAGCACTTGTATTCTTCTGTTTTTTTCATAGCTGCCAATCTTATGGGTGTAAGATGGTATCTCATTGTGGTTTTGATTTGCATTTCCCTGATAGCTAGAGATTTGGAACATTTTTTCATGTGCTTTCTTGCCATTTGTATTTCTTCTTCGCAGAAGTGTCTGTTTAAGTCTTTTTCCCATTTTTTAAATGGGTTGTTTATCTTTTTATTTTCAAGATATAGGAGTTCTTTATATATGCAAGTTATAAGTTTCTTATCAGATATATGATTGCCAAATATTTTCTCCCACTGTGTGGGCTCCCTTTTTACTTTCTTGACAAACTCCTTTGAGGTGCAGAAGGCTTTAATTTTGAGGAAGTCCCATTTATCTATTAGTTCTTTTGCTGCTTGTGCTTTTGGTGAGATATTCATAAATCCATTACCTATTACAAGGTCCTGTAGATGTTTCCCTACACTGCTTTCTAAGGTTTTTATGGTCTTGGCTCTTATATTTAGGTCTTTGATCCATCTTGAGTTAATCTTTGTATAAGGTGTGAGATGGTAATCCTCTTTCATTCTTCTACATATGGCTATCCAGTTCTCCAGACACCATTTGTTGAATAGGCCACTCTCTCCCAGTTGAGAGGGTTTGGTGGCTTTATCGAATATTATGTGGTTGTATATGTGAGGTTCTATATCAGAGCTTTCAATTCGATTCCATTGGTCTATATGTCTCTCCTTATGCCAATACCATGCTGTTTTCACCACCATAGCTTTATAGTATGTTTTGAAGTCAGGTAGTGTGATTCCTCCAATTTCGTTTTTCTTTTTCAGTATGTCTTTGGCTATTCGGGGTCTCTTTCCTTTCCAAATAAATTTCATAGTTAGTTTTTCTAGTTCCTTAAAGAAGGCTGCATTGATTTTTATTGGGATTGCATTGAATGTGTAGATCAATTTTGGTAGGATAGACATCTTAATAATGTTCAGTCTTCCTATCCATGAACAAGGAATAGTCTTCCATTTATTTAGGTCTTCTTTGATTTCCTTGAACAATCTTGTATAGTTCTCAGTGTATAAGTTCTTTACCTCTTTAGTTAAATTTATTCCTAAGTATTTGATTTTTTTATTTACTATTGTGAATGGTATTTGTTTCTTGATTTCCTCCTGATCTTGCTCATTATTGGTGTACAGAAATGCTACTGATTTTTGCGCATTGATCTTATAACCTGCGACTTTACTAAACTCATTTATGAGTTCTAGAATCTTCGTTGTAGATCTCTCAGGGTTTTCTATGTATAGGATCATGTCATCTGCAAATAATGAAATTTTGACTTCTTCCTTTCCAAACTGTATTTTTTAACAGGACTGAAAGCTGCAAAGTAATGACCACAACCAAATGAGGGTGAAGATGTTCACTCAGTTGGCTTCCAGAACAAGCCTGTTGTTCTGAAATTAGGGAAGCTTCCTGCACTAAAGCAAGGAGTAGGTCATCAAATTAGCAGGGGCACAGTAGGAACCACATACTTTCTCCTCCTCACAAATGATGGCACACCTTCAATTCAGACAATGTAGAAAATCCTCTAAGTTCAGCAAAATTAGACACCTAAGTGGCTCAACATACCCATCTATTCCAGTGCCTCCCAACAGCTAATGCAACCCATGACCCCAGTGCCCCATGACATGACATGTGGCCAGGGAGTGTGGCTGGAGTTCCTTTCCCAGCCCTCTGGTTTATGCCATTCCTTCTGTAAAAAGGGCCATGAGAGCAGGAGAGGCAGAACATGTGGTCATTTGTAGCTGGTCCTCTTTGAGATGACATTTTAATTGATGAAAGGAAGGACTTGGACTCACAGCACTGTCTAGTAGCTATTTCTGGGATAATTTATGTGCTTACGTCTGTGCTAATGTGGGAGCCACCAGCTACAGGAGGATTTGGAGCACTTGAAATGTGATATACAACTAAGGAAATGAATTAAAATTTTACTTAAGTTTAATTTAAATTAAACTAGCCATCTGCACTAGTGGATACTATAATGGACAGTGAAGGCCTAGAATAAAAGAGCAGCTAAATAGTCATGAGCACTTATTGTGTTATTCCCTCATTTATTCCCTCTTGCCATAGGTCTTTGAGGTCAGTATTCTTCTTACTCACATTTTACAGATAAGGAAGCAAACAGAAAAAGGTTAAAAAGGGTAAATACACTATGCAAAGACATTTTGCTAATCTGTGGCAAGCTGGATTCAAATACAGTCTATATTCTACATTCTACTTTCTACATTCTATAGCCTCATACAGGGGAGGGAAGATTCCATTTTGCATTCTATGTCTACTAAGCTCCATCTATCTCCCAAAGAGAATACAACCACTAAGTTCTGTAAACAAACCCCCAACTACTTACCTATTTTATACCAATAGGGTGTTAACACTTTGGAAGCAAAGTAGGATCTTGCTCCTCAGAGGTCAACCAATCCAATCACCACAGATTTATGAAGGTGAAAATCCACTGGGGTCTCCAGGAAATTGCATGGCATAAGAAATGATTTCACTTGATATTTATGAAGAAGTTTGAGACCATAAAAGTCATATATGCAAACATGAGAGAGAAAAATAAGATAGAAAACCAGAGAATATATTGAAGGTAATATAGACTGTGCATAAATTCAAAATTGTTTCCAAGTGTACCTAGTCTCTAGAAATCCAAATAAGTAATATAGGCCCTACAGTCTTTGAATGTTCAGAAAGGATGTAAGACTGAATGTGTATTCAAGGCTGCATCCAGACGAAATGTGGAGGATATGCTACATTCAAGCTGGCTTGGAATGTGGGAAATATGTGTTAAATCAAGTTTACTTGGAGGAAATAACCTATCTAATACTCAGATAAAACACTTGAAGAAACTAACAAAAAGTCTTTTTGCATACAAGCACCGTTTGTCTCTCTCCTCTTATTTCCTCTGTATAAAAGGGACTGAAAAATTCTATTTGGGGTTCAGGTTTTATTAGGACAGGAGTCTGCCCAGTAT
The DNA here is from genome assembly GCF_030445035.2 of Dasypus novemcinctus. Lineage (NCBI taxonomy): Eukaryota > Metazoa > Chordata > Mammalia > Cingulata > Dasypodidae > Dasypus > Dasypus novemcinctus. Next base: position 9,332,843 of record NC_080700.1, on the reverse strand, counting down.
GGCCGGTCAAAATAAATCCACTTCCTTCTCAGAGTTCTCATGTCCTGGCCTTCAATATCACGTACATCTGACTCCTCTACAACAAAGGTAGTGAGTTACCTATGCCTAAAAGTTTGATGCAAAGTTACTTTAACAAGAGATATTTTTCCAGAACTTACCACTGATATCATTCTTAATACGGCAATGAAAAATATCCTAGTTATAGTTCAAGTCTAATAGCTCAAAATATCTTTAAAATGTGTTTTAAAAGTGGTCACTGTAAGAAAGAAAAATAAACATCATGACAATATTGTCAAGTTCAAGAAACATCTCTGAAACACTCAGAATTGCTTTAAGGACCTGAAGGACACTAAGTTAAATTTTTTAATCCAAGAAAAAATGATAAAACTGACATTTCAATTCAGTAAATAAAGTATTACTATGAAATAAATAGTGCTGGAAAATTGGTTATATATCTAGAAAAGAACAGTTAAACTCCTACCAAACATCAGACCAAGGGCATACCTCCTTTTACTGAGTTTTGCTTTATTTCACTTTGCAGATATTGTTTTTTTAAAAAAAAAAATAAACTGAGGGTTTGTGGCAATCATGTATCAAGCAAATCTATCAGTGCCAGTTTTCCAACAGCACATGCTCACTTCTAATGTGTCACATTTTAATTAAGGTATATAAATGTAAAAAAAAATAAGTATTGCATACTTAGAAGACTATAGTATACATGTACTGGGAAACCAAAATATGCATTGAACTCACTTTATCGTGGTGGTATGGAACTGAACCTGCACAATCTCTGAGGCATACCTGTATAATAAATCCCAGGTGGATTAAAGATTCAATGGGGTAAAATTAATAAAATACTTGTACTAACACATACCTGGTGAAATAATCTTATGCATGATGGGAATGACAGGAGGCATTAAAAGACTAGTGGATTTGCTCAAAGTTTAAAAACACAAACAACCCAATAGAAAGATGGGATAAGGAGCAGGAAGGCAATTCCTAGGAAATACAAATGGCCAACAAACATTTGGCAAAATGCTCAACTTCATTATTGCTCACTTAAATGCAATTTAAATACATGACAAGATACCCTTTTCCACTGAACTGAGTGGCAAAAGCTAAAGGGACTAACAACACTGTGCAGTGGAGGTGGGGGAGACACAACCACCTTTATTCACTGATGGGGAGACATGATAGCTACCACTCAGAGTCACTATCTACTGACATTGCATCAGTAATCCCACTCAGCATTCTAGCCTGCAGATTAAAGGAACATGGACCCCAGGAGAATGACATGCAAGGGAGTTTACTACAGCACTGCTGATAGAGACTGAAGATGGAAAGAACCTGAAAGCTTGTAAGCTGGGGAATGGGGGAGTAAGTCCCATAAAATACTATGCCACTTGGAAAAAGAATGTATTTGATCCACACACATTGACCTTGAAGAAGTTCTATGGGGAAGTGGACCTGGTCCAGTGGTTAGGGCATCCATCTACCATATTGGAGGTGTATGGTTCAAACCCCAGACTTCCTTGACCGGTATGGAGCTGGCCCATGTGCAGTGCTGATGTGCACAAGGAGTGCCATGCCACACAGGAGGGTCCCCATGTAGGGGAGCCCCACATGCAAGGAATGCACCCTGTAAGGAGAGCTGCTAAGTGCAAAAGAAAGCTCAGGCTGCCTAGGAATGGTGCCACACACACGGAGAGCTAATGCAACAAGATGATACAACAAAAAGAAACAGATTCCCATGCCACTGACAACAACAGAAGCAGACAAAGAAGAACATGCAGCAAATAGACACAAAGAACAGACAACCTGGGGGGAGGAGGGATGGGGAGAGAAATAAATGATTAAATAAATTAAATAAATAAATAAATCTTTTTTAAAAAAGTAGTTCTATGATACACTGGACATAACGATAAGTTGCAGAGTAATGCAAATAGTGTCATCCAATGAAAAGAAAAGAAAATTGGTGTATATATTTGTGTACATTTGTCATAGAAAGCACAGTTACAAGTTTGTTATTTCAGGGAAGGGAGGTGGTTTGAGTTAACTAATTTTAGTGTTTATTTTTATATGCCTTGGTAGTGTTTTAACTTTTTAAAAGAAAAGAGCAACATCTTTCCATTTCTTTACCTTATATCAAGAATGTGATCCTCAGACAAGTTTGGGGACAAAGCAGAAGATGACAAAATCTGGTGACACTATTTCCAATCACACAAAAGAGATGTGCTGTAAAAGATTATGAGAATGAATCTTTACAGCACAGATGCCACTTAAACTAAACTCTACCAGACACGAGTGAAATTTCTGACTTGGTTTAAAAATCCACTCAGAAATATTTAGGATTTTTAGAGTTCAGAGATTCAGACCTTTTTATCAAATGGTTATGTGTGTGCTAAAATCCTTTAAAACCCTCAAAGTGAATCAAGGAATACTAAGATTCATATGCCTTCAACACTTGAAACCGTCTAGAAATTTCATACAGCAGGAATTGGTCCTATAGGACAAGAGAGAAATCGGGTCAATTTGTCAAAGAAAAGGCTACCTGTTGCACTTATCTCCAAGTAAATGAAAGTTTTCCCTTTTAATAAGGTTATGGAGATAGGTCAAAAGAGAAATGACTTAGTTTTCAGAAGGGGCACAAGAAAACTATTCATCTTCAGTGAAATAAGGCCATACACTTTGTGTTTTTACCTTATAGAAAAGACATTCTAGCACTAAGGAAAATACAGTTGTGTCAGTTGTGCCAGACTCAATCTGTCCAGATATGATACTTCACCTGAAATAAAAAGCATCCCAATCAGTTACATTTGAGTTTTGATACATGTAATGAAAAAAATCATGAACACACAGCACTAATGCATTCATTTCAGCAATGATAGATTTCTAAGTGACAATAGAAAGCGAACTTGTGAGAATTATGCCCTCTTGCTTGTTTAACCAGTGACATCTCATTTTGACTTCTATGAAACCAAGCTCCTAACTGCGGATTCATGCAGCTACAGTGGCAGACCCCTCCTGACAGAAGAATCTCAATGACCGCCACAGGAGCACAAATTGGGGTGCTGATGTCCTCCACCTGTGGGAAGTGCATCCATCAGTCCATCCAGCTGCTGAGCCATGACCACAGCCATGCCAACCTCATGAGACCTGACTTCTACAGGAAGAATGGCATCCCCAACATCAAGGCCCCCAACTTTGGGCACATTTCTTCAGCCTGAGATTTGCCCCAGGCCCCAAAGGTCCAGGGACCCCTTCCAAGGGGGGCACCTGTGGCTTTACATCCCTATTGTGCTGACATCTAGAAACAGCAGTGATGCCCTCATCTGGCCTTATGGTGAGGATCATGAATGATGAACAGCTTCCCTAAGGGGCCTCAGTCAAGAGCCTGACAGACACCTTTAAGATGTAGGCACTTCCAGCAGGCTGATTTTTACATGAAAACATTTCAGATTAAGTGACACTAGTGACTTATTCACTATGGGCATCTTCACGATATTAAAACATTCCCCTCACCTTAAGTGACCATTTTTTCATGGGCTCTCTGCATTTGTATTTTGGGAGGGGTGTGCAGTTTTTTTCATAATAGTCACAGAAATTGCTATTGCCTATATTATCTCTAGCATACACAAACAACACTTGTGTTTTACTTTCTTCAAGAGGAACTATAAGGAAAGTTACATTTTGGCACAAGTGAACTCTAGATACTGCAATGCACTTTCTCCCCAATGGTCTGAACTGCAAATAATGGAACTTTTTCACTCAAGGACAAAAATCCCTAGGAAGGATGTATGACCCTGGTGTCCAGCATTTTCTGCTGTCACCCTGCAAGTGAGAAGCAGCTGAGATCGTGGGGAAAGCACAGACCTTGCCATTCACCAGGGTTGGGAAAATTCTGGCTCCTCAGTTTTCTAGCTCCAAGGTCTAGTGCAAGACATGCCATCTATTTGTGCCTACATTCCCCCATTTTTACAGCAGGAGATCCAACCTCATCTGTGTCTGAGTCTGGCTGGTCTGCTGAGACTCATACCACAGGGAGCAGAAATTCATTGCCTCAGGGTTTGGAGGCAAGACATAAAATCAAGGGATCAGCAGCCATGCAGTTCTGCAGTGGGGCATCCTACTGGCAGCTCAGCCTCTGCTCATCACATGACTGTCTGCCTCCTGTGGTCTCTAATTCTGCACATGGGTCTGACTCTCTAGATCCTCTCCTTGTAAGGTCTCCAGTCCTGTAGGATGAAGGTCCTTCTGGCTCAGTCTGGTCTCATCTTAAAAGAACCTTTGAGATCCTTCCAAATAGCTCCCACCCACAGCACCAGGGACCAGGACTTGAACGTGTCTTGGGAAACGTGGCTCAGCACCCATCACTGAGTCTATGGAGACCCTGGTGAGCTCCTGGAGTTGATCATAATACAGGTGACCCTCTGGTATGCCACCCCACTCATCAATTGTGGCAATGATCAACTTTGGGTGGTTTTCGAAGCAGTCACTTTTAACCTCATTTGTAAATGTTTACTTTGGAGAGAATTTGAAAAATTGTTCAAGTGTTAAGATACCATCTATATTTTTAATGAAGTGATCCCTTAGAAGAGATTATCTCTCATCTATTTTGATTAAATTCTCTAGTTTAGCAGTTGATTGGAGGTGATTTAATTGATTTCAACCCTGATACCTCCAACATTGGTTTTATTGTTTTGAATCCCAGGTCATTCTCAAAGGACCCATGACATTGAATTACTGACAATTTCAAAGCTGAATGACTTCTAAATATTTCTTTATTCATTTGAATCCAGTTTTTTCACTATAGGTGACTTTCATTTTTTCAAACATTTAGCAATATTTTATTCATAATGCCTTTGGGTCTATTATATAATATTGGTAATACCACAACAGAATATATATAAAGTTTGGGTTTATAGAAATTTTTATAAATTACTCTTTCTTCAGTCTAGATTATCAAGAAAAACAAAGCATCTGAAGGAGGTGACTTCATCTGAAAGTGACTGCAATAAATTAATTTCAAATTTAAGTTATTTTCATTTACTTTAAATTAGCTGTTAATCTTTTGGTGCTTACTCTTTTTTTAAGATTTATTTTTTGTTTATTTCTCTCTCCTCCCCCCCCATTGTCTGCTCTCTGTGTCCATTCACTGTGTGTTCCCCTGTGACTACTTCTATCCTTATCAGTGGCACCAGGAATCTGTGTTTCTTTTTGTTGCATCATCTTGTTTTGTCAGCTCTCCCTGTGTGTGTCACCATTCCTGGGCAGGCTGAACTTTCTTTCATGCTGGGTGGTTCTCCTTATGGGATGCACTCTTGCACATGGGGCTCCCCCACTGGGAATGCCCTTGTGTGGCACAGCATTCCCTGAATGCATCAGCACTGTGCATGGGCCAGCTCCACATGAGTCAATGATACCCATGGTTTGAACCGCGGACCTCCCATGAGGTAAGTGGACACCCTATCCATTGGGCCAAGCCCGCTTCCCTGGTGCTTACTTTTAATAAGCAGGATTTGAATTGGGCAAGATTCAAAAGATCTCATATTTTTTAGACTGCTGAGACCAGCTCAGCAAAAGGTCTACATGAAGGGAAGGTGATGCAGAACTGAAGAAATAAAAGGAAAGAAAGAAAGACACAAGAGGGGAAACAGAGATGGAAGCAGGGGACTTCACATCTTCTGAAACTGAGAGCCTCAACCCTAGTTTCCACATTGTATTTATTTGGAAACTAATGATCAGCTTTTTGCTATCAGAACTGCATCATTTACAATAACAGGAAGCAACTGCAACATTTACAATAACAGGAGTGACAAATTAGGTAAGTGAGTTTCCACATCTCTCCCTTTTTGTTTTTATAAAGCAACGAAGGCAGATTTGGTGGTTTCTTACTGCCTCATATCCTGAAGGGCCTGCTGTGTGCTTAATGTTTAAGTAACTATCAAATCAGAGAACAGCATTTTATACATAATCCATAACTGCACCAGACTATACAAACTTTCAATTAGCAGATGATTTATTTCTCATAGGCTTAATATTTCCTACCAGCAAGGCTATATAGGCCAGTATGCAATAAAAAATGGCCTCATTTTCCCCAATTTGTATAGTTTGAGGCATAGGCTATGGCAAATTATTGTTACTTCCCCATTTTTGGCTGTGGGGCAGCTGGAAGTTTATCACATAATTTCAATGTCTTCATTGGTCCTGCTCTTAGCATCTTCACTGGGCCTGGGGTCACAACTCAATGTTGAATTAGCTTAGTCCATCATTTTCCAAGCAGAAAACAATAGCTGGCCTGTTATAAGAGTGTCTGTAGCAGAGAAAGCATATCTTGCCCTTCCTAAGAGCAGGAGGGACTGATGTCAGTCATTGAAGTAAGCATGAAGGACACTCATGGGTGATGTCCACAAACTGCTGGTGAACAAGAGGCAGCTGTAACCGCTGGGCTAGGCAAAACAAAGTCTGGTACTCATGATGTTCACCTTTCCTATGGAGTCACTCTGCTTCTCAGGTCTCAATTGTATGATTCTAGATCTTCATGAGGCATCTGCCTCAACAGTCCTGAGAAGGATGTTAGAGGACTGGGCAGGAACATGACAGACAGTTACCTGTAACTCCTGGCAGGTGTCCCAGATGTTCTTCCACAGATCTATCCCCCATAGAGGGTGAATCACAACTGTCCATCAATTTTGTCTTGCTTTTAGTATTTGCAATCCACCCCTGAATAGTCTTCAGAGTAACTAGACACTATTGGGTTAAGCCTTTCACTTTTAACAGGGCTTCCTATGCTGCCACATTGCTTTTTTATATTGTACTTATTGCCTTTTCCCACAATTGTGACTAAAACCCAAGGGGTACTCATGTAGAATGTTGTCTTTGTCACAAACCCCACCTAAAGTTGACGTAGGCTATGAGCGGGGGGGAACTGGTCATCTTTTCATAGATAACCTGAGATGTATGTGTCCTGAGCTGTGTGTTTGGGACAGTGAAAACTGCAGCCCTGCCCTTGGTAACCATGACAACAACTCCAGTCCCAGAAAAACAGTTTAGCAATGCAAACTCTATAAATGTTACATATTCAGGGAGAATGTAAACCAAATTTGCTAAAAGCTTATCTAGAATGTATAACACCCATGCTAAACGCTTACCTAGGATGTGGAAATTATGTTTTAATTCAAGCTTTTGACCACTGAAACAAAGAACCATCTGGACCTTCTTCTGTATAAAAAGAACTCAAAAATTTTGTTTGGGGCTTGGATTTTGAATGAGAAGTTCTGAGCCCAGCCAGTTAAATAAATCCTTTTTCCTTCCCAAAGTTATTCCTGAGTCCTGACCTTTCTATATGCAAATAATTGAACCTCCCTCGACTTCCACAACAAAGGCAAAATTGGTGCTGGCCATATCCAATTCACAGGCTAAATCAATATCTACCTTCTCCCCCTATCTTTTTTTTAAAGGCAGCCTGCTGGAGATCCTCCTACTCCCATGAAGGATCCTTCCCAATTAACACATCTCAGTGATGGATAAAAGATTTTTAGTATTCCAACAATATTACCAATTATATTATCATGAGAAAACATTGTACTCCATCAATTACAGCAGGGGTATAGTTCTGTCTTACCCAACTAAACAACATTTAAGAATTTGATAGAGTAGCAGGGACCATACAGCTTGTCCCAATTGTTTGCCTATTCCAGGCCCTTAAGACACCATTGTCTCTGAAGTTTCTTAGTAGAGTGACTGCCACAGGTTTCTTCTATGCATCCAGATTCATTGCCATCAGGCCAGGGCAGAAAGCCTTGAAGAACTGCAAAAGTCCATTGTTGCCCCTTTCACACAGTTTTTGCATGTTTTGTATTCATTCAGGATTATTTTACTTTTACAAAACATTATCTCACTGAATGCTACCACAATACATTTACAACATGCTCTATGCATTTTATTAATCAAGACTTACAACTATAGAAATCTCATTAACATTTTAAGCTTAGGTGATACTATAAGTGCTCATTATTAGTAGTAGTAAAAGTATTTTTGAGTTCCTTTAGAAATTTTTTTTTTATCAAATTATATCACCATCCGGAGGTATCACAAAAACCATTACAACACACTTAAACAATTACCACACATACACTGACATGGAACAAACAGATAAATACAAAAACAGTCCTATATTCCTTTCTTTCTTTTATTTAATACTTAAGGTAAAACCATTCTAGCCTATAAACCTTTTGGGGCACTTAAACACTTTTTGTAAGAATACTAGCTAAACATACATATCAGGCAAGGACTCGATTTTTTTGGGGGGGGTTTCCTCCCATTTTTTTTATTTTTCCTGTTTTATTTTTTTTGTCTTTATATTTTTAATATTACATTAAAAAAATATGAGGTCCCCATATGCCCCCACTCCCTCACCCCACTCCTCTCCCCATAACAACAATCTCCTCCATCATCATGAGACATGCATTGCATTTGGTGAATACATCTCTAAGCACCGTTGCACCTCATGGTCAATGGTCCACATCATAGCCCACACTCTCCCACATTCCACCCAGTGGGCTATGGGAGAACATACAATGTCTGGTAACTGTCCCTGCAGCACCACCCAGGACAACTCCAAGTCCCAAAAATGCCTCCACATCTCATCTCTTCTTCCCATTCCCTACCTCCAGCAGCCACCATGGCCACTTTCTCCACACCAATGCCACATTTTCTTCAATTACTAATCATAATAATTCATGAATAGAATATCAGTAAGTCCACTCTCATCCATACTCTATTCCTCCATCCTGTGGACCTTGGAATAGTTGTGTCCACTCCACATCTATATCAAGAGGGGCCTTAGATTCCACATGGATGCTGGATGCAATCCTCCTGCTTTCAGCTCTAGGCACTCTTGGCTCCCTGGTGTGGTGGTTGACCTTCAACTCCATGTTAGCTGAGTGAGGTAAGTTCAATAAACCAGAGTGTAGGAGCTGAAGTCTGTTGAGGCTCAGGGCCTGGCTTTCACATGGTCAGTCCAGAGATTCAGGTCTCCTGGGCATATATTAAACCCCAGCACCAACTACAGTTCCACTAAAAGTAATAGGAGAGGCTTGTGAACAAAGATCACATCTGAGTCCAGCTCCATCACACAGAAACACAAACGCCAAGGTAGGGCCAACTGACATGGCACTGAACTCCATCTGCCATGACCATAGAATCTGTCGGAAGGACTCAATCTTGATATAAGATATACCTGAGCTCTTGGTCAGCTGTTGTTCAGCTTCTTGACTTTAGATTTTTAACTCACCCCAAGGTGGGTGGTGAAGCTGTTCTATCCTTCAGAATGGGACCCAGCAATGCAGTTTTCAGTGTCAGTTTCACCATCTGCATGACCGGAGGTTCTGGGTTCCATAGGAACTTTTGTCGTGTCTTGGCGTTCTTGGTGTGGCTTTATTTGACAAGCTGGTACCCACATAGGATGTTCTCCATCTCCTCGAGAAATTCAAGCAAACCCTCTTCCCCAAGTACACAACTTCACTGTTGGCCTTTTATAGGTCAGTGGATCATTCCACCAAATGAAACATTTTTTGGACAGAGTTTGGATTTGAGTTTTAGAAATAGTTTGGAAATGCCTTTCAGCTGCTGTCCCTTCCAGGGTTGTTCCACAGTTAAGAAAATTAAGAGTGAATAATGCTTTGTATAACTGCACCTGCGGTGTCTCTGCCTTTCCCTTGTTTTTGTTACATGAGTTTAAGTGTTTGATTTGCTCACTTGACAATAGTTTGCCCCTGTGGATTATAAGGAAGTCCTGTAGTGTGTGAAATATTCCAAGTATCTAGAAACCTTTTAAGGGAGACACCTGTATAAGCAGGAGCATTATCTGTTTTTAGATACTGGGGAAGTCTCATTAGAGCAAAGCTAACTAACAAATGCTGTTTTATGTGTACAGCAGTTTCTCCCCTCTGAGCTGTAGTCCAAATGAATCCACAAGTATCCACAGAGACATGAACATAGCATAATTTTCCAAAGGAGGAGATGTGAGTTTCATCCATTTGCCACAGAGAATTAACAGTTAAACCATGGGGATTTACTCCAGGTACAATTGTTTTGGATTATTAAGAATTTGACAGGGATGGACAAGTTTGAACAATGTCCATATAATTTATACTATAACAAGAAGGAAAAGCCAGTCTGACCGGATTTAAGACTTTAGCCCCAAAATCTTGACTTATGGGACTCTTAAGCATTCCTTGAGGAAGATATTTCCACTGAAATAGTTTCATGGGAACTTTGTTTTGAAAGAAGGCACTGAGAATGCAAATTTCTCGCACTCCTGGGACCCAAAGATTTTGTAAAGAAATAATCCTTTAAATCAATTACAAGTGGCCAGTTACGAGGGATCATAGCTGGTGTGGGCAAACCTGGCTGCAGTGCACCAATAGGTTTAATGACCGGGTTTACTACTAGGAGGTCTGTTAAAAGCCTCCATTTGCCTGATTTTTTTCTTAATCGAAAACACCAGAGAGTTCTAAGGACCAAAAGATTCTTCAATATGCCCCTTATCTATCTGTTACTTAACTAATTTATGAAGTGTCTTCAATTTTCCTAGGGTTAATTGCCACTGTTCAATGCAAACTGGAGAGGTTGTAGTCCATTTAAGAGGAATGGGTTTGTGTGGTTCAAGGAGACTGGATTGAACAGTGCCCATTATGGAAAAGGTGAATATCTTGATCCTTCACCATTACAAGAGTTGTGGGATCTATCAGTTAAAAAATTCCCTGGTAGTGTTTACACAGTTCTAACCCTGGAACATGCCCTTGTTTCCTTATTAATTGTGGACTTTGTTTACTATATTGGCTAACCTGGGGAATATAAATTTCAGCCTGCCATTGGTCTAATAGATCACATCTCCAGAGATTAATAGGTAAGTCTACAACATACAGCTGCAGGGTAGAATGTTGACCATCAGGTCCCAGGCAATGAAAAATTTGTACACTCTGTTTTAGAACTCTGGGAGTGCCAAGTCCCACAACAGAAATAGATGCATTTTGTAATGGCCAAGCAGAGGGCCAATGGTTAGAATTAATAATAGAAATATCAGCTTCAGTATCAATAAGTCCTTTAAACCATTTGTTCTGAATGATTACTTCACAAAGAGAATGAGGTTCTAAAGTCTTTTCAGTTAAAAATTCTCCTGTTATTCCTGTTACTTCCAAAACCATTTTTCTTTCAGACTTTCCCACTAGCTCCTACAGGAACATAAGGGAGAAACAACAGTTGTCCTATGTGATCTCCATTATCAGCTTTCCATGTAACTAAGGTGGACGTGATAACTTAAATCTCTCCTTAATAACCACAGTCCATTACTCCTGTATGCACTCTAACTCCCTAGGAGGTGAGACTGTTTCTCCCAAGGAGAAGTCTGACCATGCCAATTGGTAAAGTTCCCCTTATTCCCATTTTTACTGAGACAGGGGTATCCCCTGGAAGCAAAATAACAGGTTCTGCCATAGGAAAATATACGGCTGCATTTCCTGCCATGGCTAAGGGGATAAGTCAAGGGCACTGCAGAGTATAGGGGAGTGCTGGAATTGCTCTGCTGAATGGGAAGCCCCCTTTTGGAACAGTGCTAGCACCAGGCCCTGCTGGAAGTTTCCCTACAAGGGAGTGCCATTCTTATGATAATTAGACTGACAAAGGCAAACCCAACGATTTCCTTTAGGGAAGCGGGGAGAATGGCTCAAATGGTTTCTGAGCAGAAATATTTTGTCCAGGCAGCATTATTTTTCTCTCAGACTTATATTTCTGACAATCTTTTCTCATATGACCAATTTTTACATAATTGAAACATTTCCCAGAGAACCTCTTATGATTTTTATTCCTGTCATAGCCTGAGCCCTCATTGTAACATAGTGGCCCTCGATCCCTACATCCTGGCACAATTTAATATATCCAGTAAAATCCACTTTACCTTTCATATTCCCAAGAGCCTTCTGAGAATCCTGTTTAACATTTTCATAAGCCATTAGCTGCAAAATAGTAGCAGCAGCTTCTAAATTATTAACCTGTTTTTTGATAGTCTCTTGTAGCTGAGTGATAAAGTCAGGGTAAGGTTCTTTAGAACCTTGTAATATTTTTTGAAATGACACCAGAGGCTGGCCTTTAGCCTCAATTTTTTCCCATTACCTTAAGAAACATTGATGGACCTGTGTGATAGCTTGATCATTCATTGTTAATTGCTGATCTACTCCCACCCAATTCCCCACCCCCACTAACTGATCCAAGGAAATGGGGACATTATGGGCTCTATTATAAGCAGCCTGAGTCTCTGCATAATCAGTCCACCAGGTTTTGAATTGTTAAAACTCTCCAGACTCGGTAGGAGCAAGATGGTGGCTGAGTGAGCTTACCTTATGGTCTCTCCTGCAAAGAAGCAGCTGGGCAGTGTTGGAGGTTCTCCAGGACAAGGCTGTTTCAGGATTTTTGCAGGGCAGGAAGTGTGTGGACATCAATTTGGTGGGAAGGTAACCGAGAGGATTAGTCTATAAGATATAATTGAAATTCTATTGCATGGAGGTGAGAGCTGCACAGGGGTTGCTCCCTCCTTGGGGGGGGGGGTGGTGGAGCCACAGAACTGGCACTGTGGTCACGCTTTTTGGAGGCTCTGCAGTACTGGGGAATTCTCGAGCCCTGGGCGGGTTGTTACGGGGTTGACAGGACCGGATGCATTTGCAGACCGATTCGGGGAGACAAACGGGGTTTTGTTGCAAAGCAGGGAATTTTTGATTGCAGACACAAGTAATAGCGCTTCCACCTCAAGCCCCGCCCCCACAAGCCCGGCTGCCGATCTGCAGTGGAATTAGATTGCTGGCAATAAAGGGACATAATTGGGAGGTTGTTATAGGGTGCGGCAAGGGCGGGGGACACGTCTGGAAGCTGACTGGGGAATACTTTGCGAAGCTTGGGAACTCCGGTTTTGGACTCTGTTGTCGGCGTTCAGGCTGGAGCCGCACCCACAGGCCTGGCTTCTGATCTGCGACATTAAATTAGCTGCAGTGTAGAGGCGGCCTCAGGTGGCCGTTCTGGGGGATCACAGGGTGGGAGCTGTCCAGAAGCTGAATTGATATATCCACAGAATAGACCCCAGTGAGTGAGTGAATTGCAGGGTTCAGACATAACATAGAGTTTGCAGATATGACTTCCCCCATAAGGCTGGCACCAAGCTGTGGGGATCCCTGAGGGCTGTGTTACACTGTGGTGCTCCGAGGCTCCCTGTTGACCAGATTTGAGGTTGCCAGGACTGAGTCCCCTAAACTCTGGTGGGCCACACCCCAGAGACTCACACCGCTTGAGTCTTCAATATCTCAGACTTGCCATCCCTGAATCCATCACACCCTGAGGTCCATCTGAGGTCTTTGAATGCCCTAGCCCTCAATGTTTGCATTTTTTCTTTTCTATTTCATTTTGTTTTTTGGTTTTATTTTCATTTTATCTTAAATTTTTTACTTTTTAAAATTTCCTGATTGCTAACATTGCATTATCCCCGAGTAGTTTCTCCCAGCGTATCCCCCAAAGTCTTTTTTTTCCAGTTATTTAGGGTTTTTTTGTTGTTCGTGTTGGTGTTGCAATTAAGGTTGGTGTATATCTTTTTTTTTTTCTTTCCCCTACCTGTTCCCCACCCTTTGCCCACCCCCTTTTTCTTTCTTCCATTCTTCTCTTTTTTTTCTGGTTCTTTCTCTCTCTCTTGTCCCTCATTTTCTTCTTATTTTATTTTAACTTAATTATACAATAGGTGCTGCAGAGAACACCTCACATTTGCTGGGTTTTCTCATCCTCAACTGCCTCATTTTTGTGTGAACTGATTTTGGCTGCCTACACTATCCCCTTTCCCTTACATCTTGATATCCTCCATCATCTACTGTCTCTCCTATATTCCACCTCCCTTTCTTTGATACACAAAGTGTCTAACTCTTAATTTCTAATACCTCTGTTTTGTTTTCTGTCTGTTATCCACTCTTGAAACTACTACCTTTCTTTTCTCTTTCCCTTTCTCACGAAAATGCTAGCTTATTAATTCATACCATATTCCTCCCATATTCAGTCAACTACCCCATTATAGGTACTATAGCTACTGCTATAACTATACACAACTTACATGAATCTAATATCCATCCTCCCCAGTCTCATATTGTTGCTCTGTTAACATTTATCACCAATACTACTTTACACTTTTTCCTTGCTTACACAATTGCCTTTCCCCGGCACTAATACTTTCCTTTAAAGTGAACTCAACCAGCAATAAGAAATTAGAATAAGAAGAACAAAGTGACAAAGAGAAGATATAACACTTATGCAAAAACAACAGCTAATTAATCCTCAAGACTAGACAAAGAAGCTAAAGAACTGATTAAACCCGTCAAGATAAAATGATGACCAGACAGCAACAAATATCTACAAACCAAACCAGTAATCAGGAAAACATGCCTGAATCCAATGAACAAACTAAAAATCAGGAAGGGGAGCAGAATTTTGCAAAAGCAATGAAAGATCTCAGAACATTTATCACCAACAAATTTAATGAAGTAAAGGAAGAGGTTAACAAAATGAAGACAACACTTGGAGGGGAAATTGCAGACATACGCAAAAAGATAAGAGATATGATGGGAATGAACACCACAGTTCAAGAAATAAAAAATACACTTGCAGCAAATATCAGCAGATTAGAAGAGGGAGAGCAGAGAATTAGTGATGTGGAAGACAGTACATCGGAAATCAAACAGTTAGTAGAATTGGTCGAAAAAAGGTAGAAAAAATCCAGGTAGGACTTAGGGACCTGAATGATAATGCAAAACGCTCACACATACGTATTATAGGCCTTCCAGAAGGAGAAGAGAAGGGAAAGGGGTCAGAAGGAGTGTTGCAGGAAATAATGGTTGAAAACTTCCCAAATCTACTGAAAGAGACAGATGTACATATCCAAGAAGCACAGCGCACTCCAATTGTCATAAACCCCAACAGCCCACCCCAAGACATATACTTGTCAAATTATCCAATGCTCAAGACAAAGAGAAAATTCTAAAAGCAGCAAGAGAAAAGAAAACCATCACATACAAGGGAAGTTCCATAAGATTAAGTGCTGATTTCTCATCTGAAACCATGGAGGCAAGAAGGCAGTGGTATGATATAGTCAAGGTACTAAAGGAAAAAAAATTCCAACCAAGAATACTCTACCCAGCTAAACTAGAATCCAAAAATGATGGAGAGTTCAAAATATTCACAGATAAACAGAAACTGAAAGAGTATGCCAACAAGAAACCTCCCCTTCAAGAAATTCTAAAGGGAGTTCTGCAGGAAGAAAGAAAAAACAGGACAGGCAGAGTTGGAGGAGAGTGTAAGACCAACAAAAAAGACAAAAAGAGAAGGGTAAAAAAAAAGCACACCAAGTATGACAAACACAACTCCAATCAAAATATGGCTAACAAAAAGAATTCCTTGAAAGTAATAAGACTGAATGTCAACGGATTAAACTCACCTATCAAAAGATTCAGACTGGGACATTGGATAAGGAAATATGACCCATCTATATGCTGTCTACAAGAGACACATGTTAGTCCCAGAGACTCATGGAGGTTGAAAGTGAATGGCTGGAAACCAATCATATAAGCAAACAATAACCAAAAAAAGGCAGAAGTAGCTATATTAATATCAGACAAAATAGACTTTAAATGTGAAACAATTGTGAGAGACAAAGAAGGATACTATATTTTTTTCTTTTTTCTTTTCTTTTCTTTTCTTTTAAATATTACATTCAAAAAATATGAAGTCCCATTCAACCCCACCACCCACACCCACAACTCCCCCCACAGCAACACTCTCTCCCATCATCTTGACACATCCATTGCACCTGGTAAGTACATCTCTGAGCATCGCTGCACCCCATAGTCAATGGTCCATATCATAGCCCACACTCTCCCACATTCCATCCAGTGGGCCCTAGGGGGATCTACAATGTCCCGTAGTTGTCCATGAAGCACCACCCAGGACTTCTCCACATCCCGAAAAAGCCTCCCCATATCATCTCTTCCTCCCATTCCCCGCACCCAGCAGTTACCATAGCCACCCTTCCCACACCAATGCCACATTTTCTCTGTGGACATTGGATTGGTTTTGTCCATTGCACATCTATGTCAAGTGGGGGCTTAGATTCCACATGGATACTGGATGCACTCCTCCTGCTTTCAGTTGTAGGCACTCTAGGCTCCATGGGGTAGTGGTTGACCTTCTTCAACTCCATGTTAGCTGAGTGGGGTAAGTCCAATAAATCAGAGTGTAGGAGCTGAAGACTGTTGAGGCTCAGGGCCTGGCTGTCATATTGTCAGTCCAGAGATTCAAATCCCCTAAATATATCTTAAACCCCAACACCAACTACAATTCCAGTAAAGTAGCATGAAAGTCTTGTGAAAAGAGATCCCATCTGAGTCCAGTTCCATCATGCAGAAACACCAGCTCCAAAGAAGGGCCATCTGATATGGCAGTGAACTCCATCTGCCATGACCATAGAACCTGTGGGTCTCTTTATCCCTCACAAGAACCAGTACCTGAGGTTGTATCTACTTTATCTGTCTCTGAGACTCTGCTCAGGTGTGCATAAGGGCAATCCTTCTGACAACCTCCAGACTCTTTTTTAGAGGCTCGTAGCCATATAAACTGGTTTCTCCTTTCCATTTCTGTGGTCACCCCTCGGGCTGAAGTGTGGTTTGCTGGCCTGGCAGGGGAGCGGCCGCGGTAGGCCTAATTCCGCTGCCCCCATAATAGGGTGGTTGGTCGGGCCCACCGCCACCCCTGAAGGAAGCTCGGCATGGGCGCAGAGTGCCCTCGGGTCTCCCCTTCTCGGCAGCCATGCTTCCGCGGCCGCCCCTCCTCCCAGATGGTGCCACCCGATGCCTTGTGGGGCGGCACCCTTCTTCTTCCTTCTCCCTGCGCAGGCGCAGGGCAGAAAATTCCAGTCTGCCCTTTTCCCCTCCCCCGACAGCAGCAACAGCCAGGCGTGGGCGGAGAAATCCAGTCTGCCCTTTTCCCCTCCCCCAACAGCAGCAACAGCCAGGTGTGGGCGGAAAAATCCAGCCCGCCCTTTTCCCTTCCCCCGACAGCAGCAACAGCCAGGCGTGGGCGGGAAACTCAAGTCTGCCCTCTACCCCAGCAACAGCAGCCACCAATCCCTAAACCCTGCCCCTTCCCCCAGCAACAGCGACAGCCAATCCCTAACCACCAACCCTCCCCCGTCCAGTACCGCCCACTGACCTTTCGCTGGCAACCAATCAGAACAGGGCGTGGCTTGGACCAATCAGCCTTCCCCAGCCCCTATAAAACTGTTGCCTCTCCCTCAGTAAAGTGGACTTACGTGTTTACCTTGTCTCCGCGGTAGTTCTTCTGCCATGCGCCCTCCAGTCCTGAGAGCCCTCAACAAGGGTCTGGCCTCCCTTGTCCCCAGTTCATCACTGGCTTCGCCGGGCGACCCCGTCAGCTGAACCACGCAACCCCTGTGAGACTGACCCCTCGTCTGCTGCCGGACTGACCCCTCATCCCAAGCGGGACCGACCCCTCGTCCTGAGCTGGACCGACCCCTCGTCCGCAGCCAGACCCCACCTCTACCAACCGAGCAAGCCGCCGCAGCTGGCACCCAATGTGGGGCAAGGCAACCCCACCACAGCCTCACTCCATAACCTGGCGCCCCCCCCCTCCTCTCTTCTCACCGTGGGACTTCTCTCGTGCAACATTGCCGCTACCTGAGCCTTGGCTACCTCATATGATCCACGGCGGTCTGGGAGAATCGCTGGATGGCTTTCTCCTTCCATGTCGGGGGCTTATACCGACCCGCTATGATTAAGAGGAGCCTTGGATTTCTCAGGAGCGTGCGCTTGCATGTCTGAAGTAATCCTACCACAGCCCTACGCCCTCCTCTCTTCTCACCTTGAGACTTCTCTCGTGCAACATTGCTGCTACCTGAGCCTTGGCTACCTCATACGATCCACGGCGGTCTGGGAGAATCACTGGATGGCTTTCTCCTTCCATGTCGGGGGCTTATACCGACCCGCTATGATTAAGAGGAGCCTTGGATTTCTCGGGAGCACACGCTTGCACGTCTGAAGTAACCCTACCATAGCCCTACGCTCTCCTCTCTTCTCACCCCTATCTTTTCACTCTGCATTGCTGCTCCTGAACCTTGGTGACCTCATATGATCCACAGCGGTCTGGGAGAATCGCTGGATGGCTTTCTCCTTCCATGTCGGGGGCTTTTACCGACCCGCTATGATTAAGAGGTGCCAATAAAACTCTCAGGAGCGCGTGCCTGAGCACCTCCACCCCTGCCTTCACCTCTGCCTCCTCCCCTCCATGCTTCCTCCCCTTTGCCTTACTCCACTGCTCGTCGTCCTGCCCTCCCCTCGTTGGGGCCTTCTCTTGGCCCACGACCACCGTCGGAGCCCCACCGGCTCCGACCCCTCGTCTCACCGCGCACCTCGGCTCCCATCGCCGCGCTCTCAAGGTAAGGGCCCCTTTTCTTATTGGCTCCAAAAGGCCATTAGCAATGGGTAACATCCTATCTGCTAAGCAAGCCCCACAAGTTCGGGCTCTTGCCGGTCTCCTAGACACTCACCGGTGTAAGATCTCTTTGAAACAGCTTCAAGTGTACTGGGACCTTCTTCTCCCCTTTAATCCGTGGCTAACCACGTGTCAGCTTTGGGACCCGGACACCTATACTCGCCTTATAGATAGGGTCACTTCTGCTGTGGAGCAGGAAGGTAAAAGATTCCCTCCTGGCTTATTACCGGCACTTTTTACCATCCGCTCCTGCCTTCAAGGCACCCCTACCATCGACTCCCCCCGGCCGAGCCACCGCCGCTGCAGTGATTGTCAGGACGGCGACTTTAACAGGGACCCTAATTGGAATTCTGATACCGACTCCGATTCTGACTCTGAGTCGCTTGTTGAGCGCCTTAATAACGTGCTCAAAAATTGTCCCCCTAAACAATGTAATCTAGCAGTGCCGAGTGCCGGTGAAGATGGCGAACTTCTGCCTTCTTCCTCGCTCGTAAAGGGGAGGTCCCTTTGCCCCTCCCTCCCCCCGACAACTTCCTGCCTGGGTGGGCCGGAAGCTCCCTCCCCGCCATTTTGTAGCACCGCTGGGGACGGCCCGCAGCCATTTTGTAACACCGCATGGGCAACGGCTCCTCTCGTGCCCTCCACGCCAGCGGCCCCCCCCAGCTCCGCCTCCCCCTGGCAGCCCCCTCCATCCGATCCATGGCAAGCTGCCGCATGAGCGGCCCCCTCTAGCCTATTTTTGGACCCATATTCCTCCCCCGTCGGGGCACCTCCGCCTACCTCCCTGCCGCCTCCTACCACCTGCTTTCCCCTTAACGTAACTCCCACCCCTCAGCGCCCCTTTCCATGGTACCCACATGATGCGGAAAGTGTTAAACAGCTCCGCAAGGCCGTTAAGGAGGACGGGTTAGGCAGCCCTTATGCTCAGCATTTGTTAGAGGAGATGTCCACCCTTCTGTGCATCCCCCTCGATTGGCTCCAACTGGCCCGTGCCATCCTCACGCCTGGCCAGTTTATAAATTGGCGTGCCCATTTTCATGCTGAGGCTGAAAAGCAGGTTGCGGCCAACGTCGCAAGGGGTGTTAATCACCCACCAGAAGCCTTCACCGGCACCGGTCAGTTTAGCCAGGCTGCGGCCTACTACCGTGCTCCGGCTGGCTTCTGGCTTCAGATTCGCGAGGTCGCCCTATGGGCCTTTCGCGCCTGCACTGCCAGTAGTGCTGACAAGTTCACTAAGCTCACACAGACCAAGGATGAGGACTTTTCTACCTATGTTTCCAGAGTCCTCCGGGCATGTGAGCGCAGGGTCCACGATGAACAGGCTCAGTGCGCCCTCGCCCGTGAAATTATCCTTGAAGGGGCCAGCCCCATTTGTCGACAGGCGATCGCTCCCGTGAGAGAAAAGTCGATAGACGATTGGGTAATTGCCTGTAACGGCCTTGACCAACAGGCTGCTTCTTTTGCTAAGGCTGTCACGACAGCCATGGCACTTAACTCCTCTTGTTTTAGATGTGGCGAGCCAGGACATTTTGCCCGTGAATGCCTGGCAGTCTCTGCACTGCCAGGCCCTCCTGTTCCTCCCCCCCCACCGCCCCAACGGGGCCCTTCTACCCCCTGCCCCCGCTGCGGCCGGGGGTACCATTGGGCTCGCGACTGCCGTATGCAGCCTCCCCTGCAGCGGCAACAGCCATCTTTAAACTCCAGGAGGGGCAGGCCTCAGCCCCACCCCAAAGAGGCTCCCAGTCCCAACCTTCCAAAGCCCTGATGTGGACAGTCCCCATCATGTCCACCAGGCCTACCATGAGGTTTAAGATTCACCACCGCTGGTATTCTGGGACCCTCGACTCGGGTGCAGAGGTCTCTTGTTTCCCTGCTCATTTCGCCGCCCAGTGGTCTGTTCAAGAAGGCCCTTCCGTCCAAGGGGCCACTGGCTCCTCTACCTCCCTTCGCGCCAGTCACCCTATTGCCTGGGAGGATGGTGAGGGATGTGTGGGCACATTCCGGCCCCTCTTCCTTAGCACCCTTGATACTATACTTTGGGGGCGAGATGTCCTGGAGGAGTGCGGTGTTCAGTTAACCACTCAGACCCCCAATAGTTTGCGCCACTGCTCAATTAACACCACCCACACCCACTCCTCTGCTGTGGGATACAGAGGAGCCTATTTGGGTGGAGCAGTGGCCCTTGCCATCCCACAAACTCCAAGCTCTTCGTGAGTTGGTTCGAGAGCAGCTTGAAGCTGGACATATAGAACCGTCCACAAGTCCCTACAATTCGCCCGTTTTTATCATTAAAAAGAAGGCCACTGGCAAATACCGCCTCCTACATGATTTGAGGGAGATTAATAAGCATATCCTCCCCATGGGAACTCCCCAACCGGGACTCCCTCACCCAGTGGCCATTCCTAAACACTTTTTTGTGGCTACTCTAGATATTAAGGACTGCTTTTTTTCCATTCCGCTTCACCAAAAGGACCGCCCGCGCTTTGCCTTTACTGTTCCTGTCCCCAACCACCGAGGGGCAGCCGATAGTTATCAGTGGGAAGTCCTTCCACAAGGCATGCGCAATAGCCCGGCCATCTGCCAGCTGTATGTGAACGCGGCAGTCGCCCCCTTGCGAGATCTGGGCTACCTCATTCACTATATGGATGATGTCCTGGTCGCATGTGAGACCCATGAGAAGCTGCAGTATGTCCTCTCTCAACTTCGGCATAATCTGTCCACCATTGGCTTAACAATCCAGAATGACAAGGTCAAATTTGAACCCCCCTTATCCTTCCTGGGGTTCCATATCTCCCAGCATGTAACCCCAATGGCTGTGCGACTAAATGTGCCAGACCGAGTCACCCTCACAGAGCTCCAGCAGCTCTGTGGGAATATCAATTGGGTCCGTCCGGCTCTGTCTGTTACCACGGCACAGCTCCAGCCATTATTTGCTCTCTTACAAACCAGTCATAAACCACCCTCTGCCGTGTCCGCAAAGATAGCCATCACACCCGAAGCTTGAGCCGCCATTGCCGCTGTAGATAAGGCCCTTAATAACTGCTGCCTCCAGCGGTTCGATCCCCAGTGGCCTCTCCAGGCGTTGGTCCTCCCCACCAAGGGAACGCCCACTGGAGTTCTTTGGCAGGACGGGCCCCTCCTCTGGCTCCATCCTTCTAAAAGCAAGATGCAAAAGATCTGCCCCGCAGTAAGACTATGGATCGCTCTCGCAGCTGATTTAGTGCAGCTGTCCGTCCATACGTTTGAAACTCAGCCTGCTGTAATTGTTTGGCCGCTTAATGCGAAAGAAACCACCTCCCTCATTAGGGATAATGAGCAAATGCAGGTGCTGTGTGAGGGATTTGCAGGCGATTTCAATTGCCATTTCCCTAGTCACCGCCTCCTCCAAGGCGTGTCCAAATTTCCCTTCCGAAGTCCTTTTTTCCCCTTCCCGTCTTCCTCCCCCTTTCCGAGGTCCGTCACTATTTTCACGGATGCGTCTAGAACTAAGTACTCCATGGTTGTGTACCTGGACGGAGTCGCAGAGCCAAAAGTCTTTACACATCTTAACCTACACTCCGTCCAGACGGGAGAGCTTTTGGCTATTGTAGAAGTGCTTCGCGCCTTCCCCTGTGAACCTGTTAACATCTTTACAGATAGCCTCTATTCTCTGCAAGTCTGCAGGGTCTTGGCATTAGCTACATTCTTCCCGACCTCCTCTCCTATTGATGAGGCACTGGATGCCCTTAAGACCCTTCTTGAAAAACGCATGGCACCCTGGTATATTGCTCATATCCGGAGCCACTCTGGGTTGCCTGGCCCCCTAGCGGCAGGCAACGACACCGCGGATCAGACGGTCTCTGCCCTTGCCCTTGATACGGTTGGAGATGCTATCAATCAGGCTAAGTCCTTACATTCGAGGTTTCACTTTTCTGCCGCCTCACTCCACCACCTTTTGCCTGAGTTGCCAATTGAGACTTGTAAGCACCTAGTGCGGACATGCAAAACCTGTGCCCCCTTCCTGCCTCTGGGGCCTCTGCAACCGCAGGGGGTGAATCCCCGTGGCCTTAGGCCTAATTCCAGGTGGCAGATGGATGTCACGCATGTCCCGTCCTTTGGACGCCTTAAGTTCTTGCACGTTATAATTGACACCTTCTCCCACGTGTGCTATGCAGTCCCCTTGCCTGGGGAGACTGCTAAGCACTGCATTAAGGCCCTTCGGCAAGGGATTCTCTTCATGGGGGTCCCCTGGGACCTAAAGACGGATAACAGCCCTGCTTATCGCAGTGAATCCTTTGCGAGGTTCCTTCAGCTCTACCAAATCGCCCACCATTTTGGTATCCCATATAACCCACAAGGACAGGCCATTGTGGAGAGCTCCCATCGCCGTCTGAAACAACAAATTGAAAAACAGAGGGAAATCCTCCCTCACGCTCCTCCCAGAGACATCATCACCGCTGTCCTAATCCATCTAAATCTCTTGACCTTTGATAAGGATGGTCTCTCCGCAGTCCATAGGCATTGGGGCCCCTCATATCGCCCCACACAGGCCCCCCTGGTCCTTTGGAAGGACCCTCAAACAGGTCAGTGGCGTGGCCCGTGCCCCCTTCTTACCCAGGGCCGAGGTTTCACTTGTGTCTTCCCCGCAGGATGCCGCTCAGCCAATCTGGGTCCCCGGGAGATACGTCAAACCCGCCACCTCAGCAGCGGATGTCCCGTAGGGCACGGCGCCAGATGCGAGTGATCCAGCACCAACTGAGCCAGCTCACCCTCCACCCCGAGAGGCAACCATCCAACCCTGAAGTCCGTTCACTGCTCGCACTCTACCGTCAGTGCAGACGCCGCAACCCTCGCCATGCTGCTGAGCCAATTAACATAGTCTCTCTCCTTCTCCTTATGCTCTCCCTCGCCACCTCTGGCCAAGCTAACCCCTCTCACCAGCCCTGCTAAACGGCCCGCAACCCGCTTTCCCCGGCCCGCAGCTTGCGGAGCTTCCTCCTGTCTCGACCTCACTCCTCTTCTCAGCCATCCAAAGCGTCCTTTCTCATCCCCCGCCCCCCTCCTTTTTTCGCTTGAACCCCTACTGCGTTGCAGATTGGGCCGCCCCATGTCGGCCCGCCCCATTAACATCGGCCTCTCTCACGCCCGTGAAGACTTTGGCCTTCTTATTGTCCTTGCCTACGTCTCCACCACTCCCGACGCTGCCGCCACCACCGTCGCTGGTGCCCTGACGCGACTTGTCCTCACCGCTGCGATCCTCCAGACCATCACAGTCTGCCTCTACCGCTCTTCGCCGCCAAGAAGAGATCAACTACCTGTAACGCACTGTCATCCTGGACTTTTAACAAGCAGATGGACCTTATAGCCACCGAGATCAACAAGAATTGGACATTGGCCACCCTTGCTTGCAATGGCAAGATACTGCCCCCCAAATTGTACATTTGTATCCCCGTCATACTCACCTCCCTCTTCAGCCCCGCGTCCCTCATTGCTTACTGCCTCTTGGGCCTCGGCTACTTGTTGCTGCTGCCATCCTGGCCCTTATTTGAAAAGAAGGGGGAAATGCGGTCACCCCTCGGGCTGAAGTGTGGTTTGCTGGCCTGGCAGGGGAGCGGCCGCGGTAGGCCTAATTCCGCTGCCCCCATAATAGGGTGGTTGGTCGGGCCCACCGCCACCCCTGAAGGAAGCTCGGCATGGGCGCAGAGTGCCCTCAGGTCTCCCCTTCTCGGCAGCCATGCTTCCGCGGCCGGCCCTCCTCCCAGATGGCGCCACCCGATGCCTTGTGGGGCGGCACCCTTCTTCTTCCTTCTCCCTGCACAGGCGCAGGGCAGAAAATTCCAGTCTGCCCTTTTCCCCTCCCCCGACAGCAGCAACAGCCAGGCATGGGCGGAGAAATCCAGTCTGCCCTTTTCCCCTCCCCCAACAGCAGCAACAGCCAGGTGTGGGCGGAAAAATCCAGCCCGCCCTTTTCCCTTCCCCCGACAGCAGCAACAGCCAGGTGTGGGCGGGAAACTCAAGTCTGCCCTCCACCCCAGCAACAGCAGCCACCAATCCCTAAACCCTGCCCCTTCCCCCAGCAACAGCGACAGCCAATCCCTAACCACCACCCCTCCCCCATCCAGTACTGCCCACTGACCTTTCGCTGGCAACCAATCAGAACAGGGCGTGGCTTTGACCAATCAGCCTTCCCCAGCCCCTATAAAACTGTTGCCTCTCCCTCAGTAAAGTGGACTTGCGTGTTTACCTTGTCTCCGCGGTAGTTCTTCTGCCATGCGCCTTCCAGTCCTGAGAGCCCTCAACAAGGGTCTGGCCTCCCTTGTCCCCAGTTCGTCGCCAGCTTCACCGGGCGACCCTGTCAGCCAAACCACGCAACCCCTGTGAGACTGACCCCTCGTCTGCTGCCGGACCGACCCCTCGTCCCAAGCGGGACCAACCCTTCGTCCTGAGCTGGACCGACCCCTCGTCTGCAGCCAGACCCCACCTCTACTGACCGAGCAAGCCGCCGCACATTTCCCCCTTACATTAGGTCAAACAGCATTTTAAAGTCATGTTATTAGATGTAGACAGGGATATTCTGCTGATCCGTGTTGAACCTTTATTTCAAGGTCCTTTTCTAGTTGCATCTTCAGCTGGTGTTTGGTAGTGATCCCTCGGTGCCAGGGAGGCTCATCCCCGGGTGTCATGTCCCACGCTGGGGGGAATACACTGCATCTACATACTGAGTTTGGCTTTGAGAGTGGCCACATTTGAGTAAGATGGAGGCTGCCAGGAGGAAACTCCCAGGCACAATGCTACTCTAGGCCTTGTTCTTATTGCAGGTGAATAAGCTCACAAGCATAGCCATTAGTACCAGGAGCCCACTATTGGACCCTCCTTCCTTCCTGGTTCTTACTATTGCACCTGGGGGACTGCCGATGATCCCCTAGGGACCACGACAGAGCCCCCCTTGCCAGGAACCCAGTATCCCCCCAGCTGTTGTTTTTAATTGTTTCCACTATGAGTATATCTAAACATTACCATGCACCATGGACATATGCCCTGTATAACTCCCTGTCAACCATATATAGCCTGTCAATAACATCCCATATCAGTATTCCTCCTCCACCATTGTTGAACCACTCTGTGATCCAAAACTTCCTGTAAAGAGAATCCCAATATAATGTCAGTTTCCCTTACTAGTAAAGTGGAATATAGCAATGAGTTTAAAGGTTAGATCTAGAGTACATATTGATTTGGAAAAATTTCTACATCCTATCATTTTCTTTTCTTTTTTTCTGATTATTGAACTTCTCTTCACAAGAGCCTTAGATCACAGTAATTCATATATACAACATAGAGTACTCCCACAGATCCACCATAAAACCTTTTCCCTTCCACAGTAATAATCTTTTAACTTATTCATATCATATTTCCTGAAACTGATGTACAGACTCCGAAACAATAGTGTTCAAACAAGGTGACATCTGTGCTTACAATGTGGTCCATACTTTAGGATATACAGTTTTCTAAATTTTTTTGTTATCCTATGTTTTACATTAGGGTTTACATTATTAGTCTGTCATCCCCTATATGTTTTTGGTGTACTATTACATGTTTTATATTCATCCTTGCGTACTCTCATGAAACTCCTCTCTTGCACCCACATTTACCTTGGTTCCATCCATTCCACATCCATTTTCCCCTCCCCTTGGGGCCCACAGCGACAGCCAATCTCCATTTCCTGAGAAGCCACGTCCAGAGATACTTGCAGCAGTGTTCATGGCCTGACTTTCTCAACTGCCCTAATGCCCTGGGAGCCACCCTTTCTCTTGAGAGATACAGTTCTCTCTATTTGATGTCATTAGTCCTCCACAGGATGTGGGTCCACCCCAACTCTCACTTCTTGGGTCTATATCCAATGGTACAACCTACCCTGGCAAAATGAGCCTTCAGCCATTCCCCAGGAGTCCGTCCCACATCAGACCTTCCCCTCTGAGCATCCTAAACAGGTAACCCTTCTAATTATATTTTGATACGATTTTCTCAGCATTTTACTCTAAATCAACACCTGATACTCTCCTATGTTCATATGTTGCACCTCCCTCCCCCCAATTTTTTGGGCAATATTACCCCTCCGCCCATCCCCAGTCACCCTCAAACCCACAAAGCCCCACCCAAAGGCAAACCCTTGCCCCCATTTTATTCCTTCTTTTGCTCATGCTTACAGCCAGCTCATCATAGATTCCACCCCTGCAGACGTCAGCTCACATCCTTCCTCCTCCCCTCAATTTCCTGTAAGCCTATTATCCAGTCTCTAGCTCTCTGAGGTGGGTTGCTTATTTCATATCATTGAGGTCATGTAGTATTTGTCCTTCAATGCCTGGGTTGCTTCACTCACCATAAGGTTTTCAAGATTCATCCATGTTATCACGTTTGTTTGTAGTGTATTTGTTCTTACAGCCGAGTAGTATTCCGTTGTGTGTATATACCACATTTTAGTGATCCACTCGTCTGCTGATGGGCATTTGGATTGATTCCCACTTTTGGTGATAGTGAACATTGCTGCGATGAAGATTGGTGTACATATATCAGTTTGTGTCCTTGTCTTCAATTCTGCTGGGTATATATCCAGCAGTGGTATTGCTGGGTCATATGGCAAATCTATGGTTAGTTTTTTGAGAAACCACCAAAACTCCTCCAGAATTCTTGGATCCTTCTGCATTCCTACCAGCAGTGGATGAGTGTTCCCTTATCTTCACATCCTCTCCAGCATTTGTATTCTTTTGTTTTTTCCATAGCTGCCAATCTTACGGGAGTAAGATGGTATCTCATTGTAGTTTTGATTTGCATTTCCCTGATAGCTAGAGATTTGGAGCATTTTTTCATGTGCTTTTTAGCCATTTCTATTTCTTCTTTGCAGAAGTTTCTGTTTCCCCATTTTTTAAATGGGTTGTTTTCCCAATCGTTTTCCCATTTTTTAAATGGGATGTTTATCTTTTTATTTTCAAGACATAGGAGTTCTTTATATATGCAAGTTATAAGTCTCTTATCAGATATATGGTTGCCAAATATTTTCTCCCAATGTGTGGGTTCCCTTTTTACTTTCTTGACAAACTCCTTTGAGGTGCAGAAGGCTTTAATTTTGAGGAAGTCCCATTTATGTATTTGTTCTTTTGCTGCTCGTGCTTTTGGTGTGATATTCATGAAGCCATTTCCTATTACAAGGTCCTGTAGATGTTTCCCTACACTGCTTTCCAAGATCTTTATGATCTTGGCTCTTATATTTAGGTCTTTGATCCATCTTGAGTTGATCTTTGTATAAGGTGTGAGATGGTAATTCTTTTTCATTCTTCTACATATGACTGTCCAGTTCTGCAGGCACCATTTGTTGAATAGGCCATTCTCTCCCAGTTGAGAGGTTTTGGTGGCTGTATTGAATATTATATGGCTGTATATATGAGGTTCTATATCTGAATTTTCAATTCAATTCCATTGGTCTGTATGTCTCTCCTTATGCCAATACCATGCTGTTTTCACTACTGTAGCTTTATAGTATGTTTTGTAGTCAGGAAGTGTGATTCCCCCAATTTCGTTTTTCTTTTTCAATATGTCTTTGGCTATTCAGGGCCTCTTTCCTTTCCAAATAAATTTCATAGTTTTTCTAGTTCCTAAAGAAGGCTATGTTGATTTTTATTGGGATTGCATTGAATGTGTAGATCAGTTTTGGTAGGATAGACATCTTAATAATATTCAGTCTTCCTATCCATGAACAAGGAATATTCTTCCATTTATTACATCTTCTTTGATTTCCTTGAACGGTCTTATGTAGATCTTGGTGTATAAGTTTTTTACCTCTTTAGTTAAATTTAGTCCTAAATATTTGATTTTTTCATTTACTATTGTGAATGGTATTTGTTTCTTGATTTCCTACTGATCTTGCTCATTATTGGTGTACAGAAATGCTACTGATTTTTGCGCATTGATCTTATAACCTGAGACTTTACTGAACTCATTTATGAGTTCTAGAATCTTTGTTGTAGATCTCTCAGGGTTTTCTATGTATAGGATCATGCCATCTGCAAATAATGAAATTTTGACTTCTTCCTTTCCAATTTAAATGGCTTTTACATCTGGTTCTTGCCTCAGTGCTCGAGCAAGTACTTCTAATACAATGTTAAATAGGACTGGAGACAATGGGCATCCTTGTCTTGTTCCTGAGTTTCGAGGGAAGGATTTTAGGATTTCTCCATTGTAAACAATGTTGGCTGTAGGTTTTTCATATATATTCTTTATCATGTTCAAAAAGTTTCCTTGTATTCCGATCTTTTGGAGTGTTTTTATCAAGAAAGTGTGCTGTATTTTGTCAAATGCTTTTTCTGCATCTGTAGATATAATCAAGTGATTTTTTTCCTTCAATGTGTTTATATGATGTATTACATTGATTTTCTTATGTTAAACCATCCTTGCTTACCTGGAATAAATCCCACTTAGTCGTGGTATATAATTTGTTTAATGTGTTGTTGAATACGATTAGCAAGCATTTTGTTAAGTATTTTTGCGTCTAGGTTCATTAGAGAAATTGGTCTGTAATTTTCCTTTGTTGTGGAGTCTTTATTGGCTTTGGTACTAGGGTAATGTTGGCATCATAGAAGGAGTTCGGCAATGTTCCTTCTCTTTTGATTTTTGGAATAGTTTCAGCAGGAGTGGTGTTAGTTCTTTCTGGAATGTTTTGTAGAATTCACCTGTGAAGCCGTCTCGCCCTGGGCTCTTCTTAGATGCGAGTTTTTAAATGACTGATTCTATCTCTTTGCTTGTGATTGGTTTGTTAAGATCATCAATTTCTTCTTTCATCAATAAGGGCTGCTTATGTGTTTCTAGGAATTTGTCCATTTCCTCTAAATTGTCATTTTTGTTGGAATACAGTTTTTCAAAGTATCCTCTTATGATAGTCTTTATGTCTGTGGGGTCAGTGGTGATAACGCCTTTCTCATTTCTTATTTTGTGTATTTGCATCTTCTCTCTTTTTTTCTTTGTTAGTCTTGCTAAAGGTTTGTCAATTTTGTTGATCTTCTCAAAAACCCAGCTCTTTGTCTTGTTTATCTTTTCAAGTGCTTTCTTATTTTCTATTTCATTTAGTTCTTGTCTTTGTTGTTTCCTTCCTTCTTCTTCCTGTTGGGTTACTTTGTTGTTGTTTTTCTAATTCCTTCAAATGCGCAGTTCGTTCTTCAATTTTTGCTCTTTCTTCTTTTTTGATGTATGACTTTATGGCTATAAATTTCCCTCTCAGTACTGCTTTTGCTGCATCCCGTAAATTTTGGTATGTTGTGTTATCATTATCATTTGTTTCAAGGTAGTCATTGATTTTTTTTGCGATTTACTCTTTGACCCACAGTTTTTCTAAGAGTGTGTTGTTTAATTTTTTTAGCATGATAAAAAGTATATATGAAAAACCTACAGCCAACATTGTTTACAATGGAGAAATCCTAAAATCCTTCCCTCTGAACTCAGGAACAAGACAAGGATGCCCATTGTCTCCCTTTCTGTTTAACATTGTCTTAGAAGTACTTGCTCAAGCACTGAGGCAAGAACCAGATGTAAAAGCCATTCAAATTGGAAAGGAAGAAGTCAAAATTTCATTATTTGCAGATGGCATGATCCTATACATAGAACCCCCTGAGAGATCTACAACAAAGATTCTAGAACTCATAAATGAGTTCAGTAAATTCGCAGGTTATAAGATCAATGCACAAAAATCAGTAGCATTTCTGTACACCAATAATGAGCAAGATTAGGAGGAAATCAAGAAACAAATACCATTCACAATAGTAAATGAAAAAATCAAATATTTAGGAATAAATTTAACTAAAGAGGTAAAAAAGTTATACACCGAGAACTATATAAGACCGTTCAAGGAAATCAAAGATGACCTAAATAAGTGGAAGAATATTCCTTGTTCATGGATAGGAAGACTGAATATTATTAAGATGTCTATCCTACCAAAACTGATCTACACATTCAATGTAATCCCAATAAAAATCAACACAGCCTTCTTTAAGGAACTAGAAAAACTAACTATGAAATTTATTTGGAAAGGAAAGAGACCCCGAATAGCCAAAGACATACTGAAAAAGAAAAACGAAATAGGAGGAATCACACTACCTGACTTCAAAACATACTACAAGCTACAGTAGTGAAAACAGCATGGTATTGGCATAAGGAGAGACACACAGACTAATGGAATTGAATTAAAAGTTCTGATATAGAACCTAACATATATAGCCATATAATATTCAATAAAGCCACCAAACCCTCTCAGCTGGGAAAGAATGGCCTATTCAACAAATGGTGCCTGGAGAACTGGATAGCCATATGTAGAAGAATGGAAGAGTATTACCTTCTCACACCTTATACACAGATCAACTCAAGATGGATCAAAGACCTAAATATAAGAGCCAAAACTATAAAGATATTGGAAAGCAGTGTAGGGAAACATCTACATGGCCTTGTAATAGGAAATATTCAAGAATATTACACCAAAAGCACGAGCAGCAAAAGAACAAATAGATAAATGGGACTTCCTCAAAATTAAAGCCTTCTACACCTCAAAGGAGTTTGTCAAGAAAGTAAAAAAGGGAACCCACACAATCGGAGAAAATATTTGGCAACCATATATCTGATAAGAGACTTATAACTTGCATATATAAAGAATTCCTATATCTTGAAAATAAAAAGATAAACAACCCATTTAAAAAATGGGAAAAAGATTTAAACAGACACTTCTCCAAAGAAGAAATACAAATGGCTAAAACGCACATGAAAAAATGCTCCAAATCTTTAGCTCTCAGGGAAATGCAAATCAAAACTACAATGAGATACCGTCTTACTCCCACAAGATTGGCAGCTATGAAATAAACGGAAGAATACAAATGCTGGAGAGGATGTGAAGAAAGGGGAACACTCATCCACTGCTGGTGGGAATGCAGAAAGATCCAACCATTCTGGAGGACAATTGGTGGTTTCTCACAAAGCTAACCATAGATTTGCCATATGACCCAGCAATTCCACTGCTGGGTATATACCCAGTAGAACTGAAAACAAGGACACAAACCGATATAGCCACACCAATGTTCATAGCAGCATTGTTCACTATTACCAAAAGTTGGAAGAAACCCAAATGCCCATCAACAGATGAGTGGATCACTAAAATGTGGTATATACGTACAATGGAATACTACTCAGCTTTAAGAACAAATACACTACAAACACACTTGATAACATGGATGAATCTTGAGAACCTTATGTTAAGTGAAGCAACCCAGGCATTGAAGGAGAAATACTACATGACCTCAATGATATGAAATAAGCAAGCTGCCTCAGAGAGCTAGAGACTGGAAGATAGTCTTACAGGGAATCAGGGGGTAGAGGAAGGATGTAAGCTGACATCTACATGGGTGAAATCTATAATAAGCTGGAGGTAAGTATGTGTACACGGAAGGGGTAAAATGGGGGCAGAGGGTTACCTTTGGGTGGGGTTTTGCAGGCTTGAGGGGGGTAGGGATGGGCGGATGGGTAATATTGCCCAAGAAATTGGGGGGAGGGTGGGGGACCGATGCCATCAAATAGAGGGAACTGTATCTCTCAAGAGAAATGGTGGCTCCCAGGGTATTAGGGTATTTGAGCATGCCAAGCCCTCAACAGTGTTGCAAGTATCTCTGAACATGGCTCTTCAAAAAATGAAGATTGACTGTCACTGTGGGCCCTGAGGGGAAGGAGAAATAGGTACTGAATAGATGTAACCAACGTAACTGTGAGGGCAATAGAAGTGTTTCACAAGGGTATGCAAGGATGGATATAAAACATGTAATATCACACCAAAAACATATAGGGGCCGATAGGCTAATAATCTAAATCATAATGTAAAACATAGGGTAACTAAAATTTTAGAAAACCATATAGCCTAAAATATAAACCACAATGTAAACACAAATGTTACTTTGTTTGGCAGCTATTGTCTTAATTTCTGTACATCAGTTTCAGTAAATATGGTATGAATATGTTAAAAGATTATTGCTGTGGAAGGGAAAAGGTTTTATATTGGATATGTGGGAGTACTGTATATAATATATATGAGTTACTGTGATCTGAAACTCTTGTGAAGATAATCTTAATAATTAGAAAAAAGAAAAGAAAAAGATAGGATGTAGAATTTTTCCAAATTAATATGTATTCTATATCTAACCTTTAAACTCATCGCTATATTCCATTTTACTATTAAGGGAACCTGGCATTACATTGGGCTTCACCTTTCAGGAAGTTTTGGAACACAGAGTGGTCCAACAATGGCAGCAGAGGAATACTGGTGTGTGATGTTATTGACAGGAGACATATGGTAGACTGGGAGTTATACAAGGTTTGTGTCCGGGGTGCATGGAAATGTTTGGATATATTCATAGTGGAAACAATTAAAAACAACAGCTGGGGGGGGTGCTGGGTTCCTGGCCAGGGGAGCTCTGTCGCATGCCTAGGGGAGCAGCAACAGTACCCTGGGTGCAACAGCAAGGCCCAGGAAGGAATGAGGTTCCAACAATGAGCCCCTGATACTAATGACTATGCTTGTAAGCCTGTGCACCTGAAATAAGAGCAAGGCCTAGAGCAGCAGTGTGCTTAAGATTTCCCTCCTGAGAGCATCAGTGTTGCTCAAATGTGGCCAGTCTAGAAGCCAAACTCAGCATGTAAAAGCATTGCCTTCCCCCCAGCGTGGGACATGACTCCCAGGGATGAGACCCCTGGCACCGAGGGATCACTACCAAGTACCAGCTGATGACGTAACTAGAAAATGACCTTGAATAAAAGGTTCAACTTGGACCAGCAGAATATCCCTGTCAAC